>NW_020653716.1:253102-289765 GCF_003589595.1 Hyposmocoma kahamanoa
TATATTCCGAAAAACTCAGCAGTGCCATTCAAACCCACATTCTCTGTTTGAGCGGCGACAGGTCAAATCAATAGGCAAGGCCAATCGCTAATGCTAATTTACAGATAATTAATTTCGTATAAACCTCATGCAAAAAATGGCAAAAGAGGCCCTAACTTAACTAAGTATATATTTTACGTCTATGCAACAGAATGCTATTTTATTTTAATTTGTTCAATCCTTATATTAATTAAAACATTTCTATCCTAGTCCTATCCTCCGCGACCCTGGCGGGGCTGCAATGCTTAGGGTGCAGATGCAGTGGCAGAGGGGGCCGCGGGGGAAGAGACGTGTCGGTGTGTTGTTGCCGCTCGTCCTGTCCTCCGCGGCCGAATTTGGGCGATTGGCCCGTGCGGTGGGCGCTCCAAAGGACTCTCTACGGAGAGTCCACGTATCCAAAAGTTGCGGCGGAGTCTACCAACAGATCCGCCGCAGGGGCTAGGGGAGCATCCTCTGAACTTCACAGTTGAGGGGATATTGTCCTGCCCCATGGCCTCTGGGTAGCGGTCTCGGGGGAGTTCGCTGCCCAGCATGGAGGGGCCCGAGATGGAAGGCTCGTCTGGTGTTCGGCGAGTCTTACATTTGGAGTAGGGGGACCGTTGTGTCTCCCTTCTCGGGGAGGGGCTGCGCTGGGCGCAGCCAGCCGCTGGTGGAGGCGCGGACGAGTGATAGCGTACCCGTGCCTCTACCTGCAGCAGAGAGGAGGAACACCCCGCGTGTTGCTCCCCTTCAGAGTTCAGCCCAGTCCCGCAGGGCCGGGGTATCTGTAAGCAGATTCCCCCGGGCAATAAAAAAAGGTGGTGTACGCACGACCTTGCAAGTATTCCAGCAGACCACGTTCTTTGAGGAGGTTCGATGTCATTATTTGCCGTGAATATAGCGTCTTGTAACTTGATCCCAACGCCATCTAGCGATGTTAGTCCGAACTAAATAGGTAGCCGTTATAAGGGTTTGGTTTTACGTGTTATACATAAAATTTTTATTTCAATATAATTTGCCTATTTATTTTACTTCACACATTGCTGGCAAAACTCTGGTTGATTACATTTCGAATCTGGGAGATTAATTTTAATTTCGTTTTATCTTGCATTGAGTAATTAAGTAAATATTTTTTTGTTTACTTCACTTCTGCTTACGTAAGCGAAAACAACGATTTGATTAGTTTAGCTGGGAACACTCTTTGCTCATTACTTTAGCAGCAAAATGGAAAGGGCGTTTGTTTGAACTGCTCTCAAAAAACAACGACGTTAGTGTGTATTCCGTTTTTAAGTTATAAAATGAAAGATCAAATATTTCATGATAAATATTTTTTGTGAAAATGTTGTGATAGCCTAATGGTTTGACCTATCGCCTCTCAAGAAGAGGCTGTGGATTCGGGTCCGAGCTCGCACCTCTGAGTTTCTCGGAATTTATGTGCGAGAAATCTGCCATGAGCTTTTCGGCGAAGGAAGACATCGTGGTAAAACCTGCACGACAATAAAGTTCACAAATCTCGGAAAACGTGTCTTACCCCAACCCGCATTGGGTCAGAATGCCGGATTATGGCCTAAACCTTCGCCTGAGATGAAATCGGTACTCAGCAGTGGGACGTATAAATGGGTTGATATGGTGATGATGATGATGACAATAAATTTTTGTGAACTACATACATGCTTTTAAGGCGAGTCACTGTAGGAGAAGCGGGAATAACTGTTTTGTTAGATCAAATAGTTGAGTTATTTACTATTAAATAACGGTCTTACAAGAACTATACAATACACTTATGAATATTGTTATTGCTAGTTCGTTACACGATAGGATCTTCTTAGCCAGATTACATAAAATCCTGTAAGCAGGCCAAAATAATAGAAACGAATTATTTCAAAATTAAATAACTCGATTTTCACGTAATTTTTATATGGAGACATCGAACCTGTTAAATTTTCGTTTTCAGCTTAAGTCCTGCGGTGTTTAAACTTATCCTAGATTTTAAAATACGCCGAGCGATTTAACCTATGGATTTTCGACGTTGGATCTGAGTCGAATTTTCTCACCTGTTTACAACGCGCGGGACATGAGAGGCGTTCCGCCATACCTCATCTCCTGAAATATAGGCTCGCGTTGAAATACCTCTCCTTAAGGGCGGTTACACAAGGCGATTTTTAGCAGCGATGCATGCGCGACTGTAACGATACAAACGCGCCATTGCATTGATGCAATCGCCTATAAATCCCGAGTGTAGCGATACAATCGCGAGTTTATATCGATGCAGTCGCGCGCTTGTATCGCGTCTTAATCGCTGCTTAATTAATTAATCGCGCGCGTGTGTAAAGGTAAACGTTTAGCGACTGCATCGCTACTGCATCGCGTTTCCATCGCTGTCACAAGTCGCCGTGTGTGACCACTCTAACACTTGAAAGTCATTAAAATAATATGGAGTATATACAACAAAATTATGTTGTATATGTGAAATTTTAAAATTCTTCAAAACACAAGTATTAATTTCAAATAGAAATTTATGATTAAATAACCATGAAAGTTATCGATAAATTTCCTTCATTGAACCTGTGAACCTCAGAAAATGTATCATGTAGAAAATGTATATGACCTTATTTCACTCAGAGTACGATTTTGTTACAGTAACTTTTCTCTGATATCTTGAATTGCGACCCAAAAAATATTTACTTCTAGAAAACGATTGCAGCCAACATATTGGTAACCTCATCCGATATTCTGAGTAACGCTGAAGATATCTTTCGAAAGATGTGCCCCTAGCGAGTATCACGCATTACTGTTCCAAAGATCTGAGAGCGCTTTTGAATAAAACAAATTGTATTACCAGATACCTTTCCAGGGAAATACACCGAGAAGTTTCTAAAGAAATGCGTTAAAGTATAATGTCATTTGTTGCAAGTTTGTGTTGATGTTTGAGATAAAAACATAGTATTTTTTAGGTTCAATAATCAACTTGGTGTAATAAATACCAAGGGTATGATTTTTAAGTTACATATATTGATTGCACTGTTAATACAACAGTGTATTAACTTTATTTTTTTCAGATTTGATAAAAACTAATTACCCAGGTTCCGTGAAAGATCATTAAAATTTATGTATAGGTTGAAGGTTATTACAAGATATCTAAAAAAAAAAAAAATTGCCAAATAAGTTTAAAAATGAAAGGGAAAAAATTTTTATTTTTAGTATTTATTTTGAGTTACGTAGATATCTTTTGTTTCTTACTATGTTCGAACGACGTTTTTATTGACATGTAGAGAATCAAATTTTACAAAGCAATGATATAATCATGAATTTCACATATTTAGAGTAAACAACACTATTGTAATGGCAATGCGATATACACTCACTATTATGGTATTTCTTTATCGTGTGCTATTATGGTCAAACTAGAGATCAATTCAGACATGAAGTTATTTTGAATTTTTCATATCATTATTAACTTCGACTAAAGAAACAAAAAAATATATTTTCGTTTTACGATGTCAAGTGACCGGGCGAACAAGTCGTGCGCCTGGTGGTATGCTTACCACCAGGCGCACGTCGTGTCGCTACACGCCTGTCCATAACAGTTGCAGTGTCACTCAGAGTTATAAATCGCAAAGATCTTAGGGGCACTGCCACTACGCCCATCACCATAACTTACTACATATTGATCTCAATAATTGTACGAGTTCTATTCTTTATATTTACCTGAGTCAAATTGAAGCATTCTTATATTTAATAGTTCATTCATTCATTCATTCATTTATTGCAAACAATGTTAATACAGGCATTACACAGGTAATTACTAAGCACAAACGTACCCCGTTGGGGTGTAGCAAATTAAAAGTACTCTCGAATAATTAACAAAAAAACAGAACATAAACTGAAGATTCTTAAAATAGACACATTACGTTATGAAAGAGTTGGAAGCGTTCATCATTTCTTTCTCATTATCTTACAGGAGAGTCCATAAAGCGTCTCACACTGTAGTAGCACCCATTTATCAGAAGAGACTTTAATTTAGTTTTGAATGCGTTGTCACTTTCTTCTCTCTTAAGGGGAATCTGGTATTTTATAATAATAATAGTAAGTATAGAGTAAAACCTATATTGGGATAGATGCCCCACTTTTTGAAGGGGCCTCCCAATTTAAAAATTATTAGTTTACCATGAACAATTCCTATGTCTATAACTAGTTTAATCTTTTACATCACATTAATACTCGATTTTATTGATCTAACGTTTACAGATTTTGAAGAAATTGACTTTTTGCAAACCTATTTTTTGAGGATAGATGCCTACCTACATGGACAGACGCCACACAATGAAAATACTAAGAAGGATAGATGCCCTTTAGAATAAAATAGTAAAATTCGTAATAAAAAGTTTTATTGTAATGTTTAATATATTGTACATATTTATTATATCTTTAATAATAAATATATATGTAATAAAAGTTACTACCTACTTCACTTCGTATTTTTGTAGCTATCAAAACATTCTATACAAAAATGTTCGCTGTTTGAACTGTGAATAATTTGACTTTTTGGTACTTTTACTTACTTTTAAACTACACACATAAAAAGTGTCTAGGGATCAAGTACGTTTAAGAGTATTGCTGCAATTAGGGTTAATTATATTAACTTTTTTGTATCGCTATTGATACTTTTTAGTGAGTTTTAACATTTCAA
Source organism: Hyposmocoma kahamanoa (assembly GCF_003589595.1). Lineage (NCBI taxonomy): Eukaryota > Metazoa > Arthropoda > Insecta > Lepidoptera > Cosmopterigidae > Hyposmocoma > Hyposmocoma kahamanoa. The sequence goes on from NW_020653716.1 coordinate 257,811, forward strand.
TAAGGAATATTGTTTAAAATTCGATAATAAGAAGAAAATCGATTGTCAATGTGGTTTTGTATAAAAATGAGTTATAGCGTTTTGACAAAATCATTACAATATCTGCATCGGAACCGAAACAATTTACATTATTATGGAGAGACGACATCATTTAACCCGAGAAGTGATGATGCAAGCCGTCGGAATGTTGGAAGCTGGTTCCAGGCAACGTGCTGTGGCTTTCACTCTTAACACTACACAGAGCGTCATAAGTCGCCTCTGGACGCGCTATCGCATGGCAGCGTGGCCGAGCAACATGGAGGACGATCTCGCATCACGACTCGCAGTCAGGACCGGTATATCCAAAATACTGCTCGACGGAATCGTACCATGACCGCCATGATGTTGGTTACGAGGCTCCACAGCTCCTCAGGCTTGCTAATAAGCGATCAAACAATCCGAAATCGTTTACGTGAAGTGGGTCTGCGATCCCGAAGGCCGCTCAGAGTTCCACCTATTGCACCCTGCAATCGCAGGACCCGTTTACGATGGGCTCGCGAACACAGAAACTGGGAGGAAGAAGACTGGCGCTATGTGTGCTTTTCGGATGAATCCCGCTTCGGTATGAGACCGGATACAAGACGTACTCGAGTTTGGAGAACATCTGGACGTCATGAACATTTGAGATATTGTCAGGAAGTTCATCCATATGGTGGGGGAACAATAATGATATGGGCCGGTATTTGGATCGGCGGAAGAACCGATCTCATTTGGATCAGGGGTAACCTCAATGTTCAAGTTTACGCAGAGAGGATTGTTTCAGATGTTATCATCCCTTTGCGAGGCCAGTTGGGTGATTCATTTCAACTAATGCATGACAACGCACGTCCACACACGGCTAGAGTCGTAACACGTATTCTTGCCGAAGCTCGTATCAACGTTCTGCCGTGGCCTGCTCAATCGCCAGACCTCAATCCAATTGAGCACGCATGGGATATGCTTCAAAGAAGACCTGTGCCGAGTATGCATACCGTACATACTCTACAACAATATTTTGACTTGTAACAAAACACATGGGCGGCCATTCCTCAAAGTGATTTTGATGAACTCATCTTAAGCATGCCAAATCGCTGTAATTGTGTGATTCGTGTTAATGGTGGAAATACAGATTATTAATTTTCTTATCTTTACAATAAAAATGAGCAAAATCATCATTTTCGCCATTTTATTGTCATTTAATTGACGCCGTTAATTTGAGTTTTTTCCCACAATTTGCAAAAACATCAATTTTAGTTTATTTTAATTAAATATAGGGGTAAGCGGTTAAATAAAACATAAGCATTAAAGTAAGAAGTCGTCCTGGAAGACTGGATTTGGTAAATATTGCTTAAATAATTTTTATTTCAAAAATATTCACTTGATCCCTAGACACTTTTGATGTGTGTATTATCATTTACATGTCTTTTTCACTAAAATAATGTATTTTTTATTTTCTTTTCCTAACTTTCTTGTCTTGTCCTTTGCCCCTAAACCTAACCCCAAAACCTATACCTATACCGCGAAAAATCGAGGCGACTATCCTATTCGATATAAATAGATGCCCTGTTATTATATAACTAAGCTATATACAAAAGAGCGATTATTGACACCTAGGTGCTTTTAATGAACAAGTGTATAGTTATAATGAAAATAAAACGATGTTTATTATAACTTACAAAGTTGCGACAATAAATACTTGCGTCTGAAATTTTGAACAGTTTATCGTGTTCGTCGCGGAGATAAACGCATGCACGAGCCAAACGCGTCTATTCCACACGAAGCCCTGCAGGAACTTTGATGAGTGGTGTCTGTACTCCTTATTTAAACTAATTATTCTTTGCTGCGATTTGGGGAAGTTCGGTTTTTTGAAAACGAGGCACCTATCCCACTGCGGTATCTATCCCAGTTTTACCCTAATCGAATACTAAAAAGCACAAAATACAACAAGTCAATAACAGTTGAGAGCATTTCAAAAACTATTTTGGCAATTCACATATTGGTCATCCAGTAAGTTGGTTGTGGGTACAGCAATCTCTGTTTATCGAACGGATGGCACTCTCGCGCATATTTACAGAACTGAGTGGCTTTGGCCACTGGCCAGCCACCAATGCCAGCCGCTAAGTGCCGCACTCCGTATCCATGTTCTTTATAAAACTAATCACCTTAAAAGCTCCTTTGCATTCAATAAAATTGTCCACCACCCTTAACTGAAGTGGATTTAGGATGAACGCAAGAATAAGCCACATACTTTTGTTTAAAGATCATATTTCAACAGAGCCTTCGAAATGATAAAGTTAATTTTTTCGTTAGATCTTTGTGCCTGAAGATTTATCTACATGTTTTTAGTATCCGCAAAGCTCCTTGTGAAAGAGTTCGTCTAGTGAACTGTTGCCACCTTACCTATTTCTGCCGCCAAGCAGTAATATGAACATTACTGTGATTCGGTTTCGAAGGGTAAATGCGCTGGTGAAATTACAGGCACATGGCACTTGTCAACTTATGTAACAGGGTGACGGGCGCAGTGGCAGTGCTCTAAGTCTCCACAATCTTTGCGTTTTAAAACACTGAGTGGCACTGCAACTGTTATGGACAGGCGTGTCGCTTACCAACAGGCGCACGATTTGTTCATCCCATCACTTAGTATCATAAAAAAAGAACACTGTCCCAAATGTGGTATCAACGTTACAATAAAATTGTAATGGCAATTTCTATAGTACGCCAAATTTCAAATCAACTGGACAATTGAATATAAAATAAATGTTTATTTTGCAGGTGCAGTTGCCTCTCCGATCTTTGCGATTTAAAGACTTTGAGTAGCACTGCAACTGTTATGGATACAACTTGTTCATCCCGTCACTTGATATAATTTAAAAAAGTCTTACCAATACTATATCATTCGAAAACAATCACTTTTGGATACGAAATATATGGAACAGTCAAAATAGAGAAAAACATTTTGAAAATGCATTTCACAGCAAAATATTACCAAAGAACAGCAAAATTCCAGCCATTCATTGCCACTGAGAAGAGTTACAACGCCGTAAGATCTTGGGGTTTACTATACTGGTTTATTTTACTGAAGATTTTTCCATATTTCTGTACAGATAAATTTTATGGAGGCCGCAAGAACCCGTGGATGAATCTATAAAGTTTACGAGAGTTGGAGTAGGTCCAGTAGACTCGAATATCTGTTGCCAAGCGAGTACACGCCCAAGTCCGTCATAAAACTGCCAAATAAAGGCAAAAACTGACAAGTTTAGCTTGGGAGATTATGGGAGGATTGCGAGCGCCGTCTACAACCCCATATCGCCTTAATGTGATGCAGTATGCGTAAGGGAAATAGAATGTGAATTAATGGAACCGTGACCAATTCTGTACGTTGTTTTGAAACTAAATCATGTGTATTTGTTCTTAAGAAATACATTCTGATTAACAACAGTGTATAAATAAAAAAGTTTTGGAATTTAAATATAGCTAATAGGTTAGGTATTATTTAAAATCCTATGATTCCCAAGCTTCATAATAACTTATTCAGTATCAACAAATATTTGGTTGTAATAATGAAAAATTGTTTGTTCTTTTGTTTTTGTCTGTCGGACTATGAGTTTAGAAAAAATTATACAGCGTGACATTTTTTGCTAACGGTACCTAACTACCCATCAACATCAATTGGTTACCATCAGATCCTCTTCCTCCAATTGCGAAAATAAACTGCGTTCAACTGTTTCCAATGTTCCTACTCACTCGACCAAAACGGATAACTAATTTTTATTGTCACTCAAGGTAAAGTATGTTTTTATATACCTATTATATATATTTAAAAGAAAAGTCACTTTGCATATTTGAACAAAATATTAATTAGAAAGGTACTGCACGAACACTGCCAATAGTTTTTATGTCTTGTTGTGGTCCCTCAAGGTAAAATTTGTTCTTATACGAGATGTCCCATTGCTATGCGACGAAGAGAACGCACTTTAAATATTCTAGGTAGGATATTTTGCTTCATAGAGATATTATTTTATTTTTTTTGAATGAATAGCATACCTAACTTTCTTTTCATTCCTTTGATTTGAGATATTATAGTTTTTATGTTTATTGAATAGCACAATGTTTGACCACCTTAATATACAATTATTTTTGCGAAATTGCTCCACTAGTTTATTATAATTACACCGTATATCACGAAATCAGTACCCGTAAACGGGGAGCTGTAATAGATTGCTATTAACCAATAGGATATATTTATAGTCTGTCTTTTTTGAAGACGGAGTAAAATGACATTTGTAGGGTTGCCAGTTTTCATAAAATTTAAATAGTCATGTAGTTGTCATCAACAGTTTAATCGATAGATTGTGAAAGAATGCCAGAAATGTCTGAATTATGAATGTTACGACGTTCTAAAGATAACTAATTTCGTTATTTTGTTACTGCCTTCTAAATTCTTATTTTGACAGCTGCCTAAAATATTATACGTGTTACAAAAAAATACGTTGTAAATACTATTAATACACGATAAGTACAAAACAAAAAAAACTATTAAAAAGGGTACTCAATTTTTTTTTATTTGTAACGTAGTGTTAATAATACAAATATGGAATACTTAGAAAAAATAATAATAATAATAACGCACACACTCAACATAGCCCCGCACTAGGGAAACCCTGTGTCGCGGGTGCCATGGACACACATATAGACAACCACAAATTACACCCAAACTCACGAGAGAAATAAATGTAGGCCATACAAATATTTCTCCCGGCCCGGGAATCGAGCCTGGGACCTCTGCGTGGCAGTCCGGCATGGTAACCGTTCGGCCACGGAGGCAGTCAAAAAAAATCCTTTGATCCAGCTGGATTTGAACCAACATCTTCCAATAAACCGTGCCAGACGCTACGCCGACTAAGCTATGCGAACGAACTAGCGGACCTTACGAACTTTTCTATGTTTTTTCTATGTGATTGCGCCATCTGTGACAAATCTATTTCTTCACTCAGCTAGGTACCATTACAGATACTATGTTACTTAAAAGGAATTAATTCTTCTAGCCGCTCACGCGATGCACTCCTTCTATCGCAAAATTGCGGCTTCTTGGTTTCGCAAATTAGAAAAGGATTCAGTTTAAATACAAGTTTTTATAAATAAAAATTATTATTCTGCATTGCTAAATAAATACCCTCCGTACTACCAACAAAAACATCTCAAATAAAATACAGTAATACACCGCAAATCCTGCACTTAAAAAGCACTAATGAACTTTTTGGTGTACTTGGATAAATATGATAATATTCCGTTTGAGTGGTTCTAACGTTTACCATGAAATTACTCCTTAAAGTATAGTTTATAAGCATTTATATTCAGGGTAAACTTAAAAAACGCTACTTACGGTATGTTTTCAATAAATAAACACCGAAATCACCAGCCCAAACAATAACACACACGATTGTCGTGACGTATTTTTGAAGTTGTTTATTTTTTTTAAATGACAGACCCAGGTATTAAAAACTTTATGGTTTGCTAGAGTAGTTACCAAAATAGCAATTAATATTAGTTCTTTTACCCGTTATAACTTCGATATCCGCTAAATCGGTATAAAATCATCACCGGCACCTCTAGTTGTGGTATGCGTCTACGGCTGCATGTATCGCGTGAGCGGATAGTTGACATTTCGATCAGCATCATAAAAATACGTGTTACACATTTTTATTTCACATTTTCGGTTAGATTCCCAGTGAGGCAAGCAACTTTTTAAGTCTTTGAATGCTGTATAACATCCTTTAAAATATCCTATCTATATTATTTAAAGTACTTTCAACCGTGTCGGATAGTCGTGGGACACCCTGTATTTAATATCAGAAATCACTCCACCTGAAAAAGCCAATCTTTATTGCTTGTTCACTCTTTTGAACTGTTTGTTTTAATTATCTTATTTTTGTTTAGACAATAATACTCTTACTACCTCTTTCTTTTAAATTCTGTGCAATAACTACACAATATCTTTACTAACTGTGCCTTATCGGCAAGAATCTGAATTCCATAATCATCATACTAGTTTGGAAGTCTGAGCCACACGACAATGTATTACTTCTTTTATTTGATAAATAAACATCACTGTTGATATTTAAAACAAAAAGTAACTTTGTATATTGTATATGTAGATAAATCATTAATTAGAGAGCTGTAACGCGGACACTGCCTTGGCACACGGACACCCTTAGAATGGTTATTCATGCTAACCAAATTTACGGGACCACTTCCATGGGGTTCACCAACGCAGAATATTTTTATTTGCTTATTTAAACTTCATTGCATACAAAGTAGTATAAATAGAGGACTTAATGCCATAAGGCATTCTCTACTAGTCAATCGGAGAGCCGAGTTCAGAATAAATAACAGGGGTGCATAAAATAAAAACAGATAAATAACGCACAAATAAATCAACATTTACAAATAACTATGACACATTTTTACACAAAATATAAAATATACATACGATATATAACATATCATGCATAAACAATCTATACATACATATACATTGTTTTATTCAGTAGCAGTAGAGCTCCTTGTGAAAGAGTTCGTCTAAGGAAGTACTGCCAAGTCAGCATTACTGTGTTCCGGTTTTGAAGGGTAAGGGTGCTGGTGAAATTACAGGCACATGGGACTTGTCAACTTTGAATCTGGGTGACGGGCGCAGTGGCAGTACCAATTAGAGCTTTGCGATTTAAAGCTCTGAGTGGCACTGCAATTGTTATGGACAGGCGTGTACCTTGTTCGTCCCGTCACTTGGTATTATAAAAAAGAACATACAATATATATATAAGTAATAAGTACATACAATATATATATTGTATGTACTTTTACGTACATACAATATATAATATATAAGTACGAACTTCCGTGCATAAAACAATAAACAGTTGTTATAAGAACCTTTTTTTTTTAACTCAGCTGAAGAAATGCTCCTCACTGTATATCTTTGCGATACGATATAGCGCTCCCCAAGGACAGGTGCATGTTGCACTCAATCTCTACATTTTCCCACCACGCGTAACATCATTCCCGACGTATTTTGTGTGCAAACTCGCAAGATTGGACACGAGAATATTAAAGTCGTACAAACGTAGTGAATATATAACATGCTTGAATACAACAACTTACTCTTAAACGAGTACACGTCGGAGCCAGTTATGACTTAAACGTAATGTAACAGAATTCTGTTTATTGTTTTGCTTCATAAAAGGTTAAGTCTTAGTTAATATTATTTGTGTTGTTTTGAAACGATTTACAAAGCTACCTACAAATTACATTAACTAGTTGCGATCATGGTTTTTTGTTATCAAATATCGCACCAGTTTGAGTGCTAAAAATGGGTGCGGTCCTTAGAGGACGGAAAAAATGCAGTCACGCAGGGGGTGGCGCTGGTGTCATTTAAATGTGTTCAGTTTAATCTGCTATCTTTTTTTATGATAATAAGTGACGGGGCAAAACAAGCCATGGATCTGGTGGTAAGAGACACGCCTGTCCATAACAATTACAGTGCGACTCAGAGCTTTAAATCACAAAGATCTGCGGAGCGCTGCCACTACGCCCGTCACCTCAAGACATAAATTGGTAAGTTCCATTTGCATGTAATCTCACCGGCACAGTTATCCCTCAAAACCGAAACGCAATAATGCACACTTTACTGCTTGACGGCAGAAATAGGTATGGTGGGAGTTAGTACTCCCACTCAATCAATATTAGACATAACTGGTTGTAGACTGTACTGCCTTAGTCAACCGTGACCATGGGACCTGTAAAGGGCCCGAACCCTCGGTTTGTTTGAAAAAACAAAAATAGGCGATTTAAATCCGGAAAAATAGTTTCTTTTGAAGTTCATTTTAATCTGATCCGTCTTTTGTACTTTCAAACTAATTATTGTGCAAAGTGGATAAACGAATTAATTGCAATCAACTGACGTTATTACTTCACCGCCGGCTGAACATACTGATAACGAAGAGAGAATAAGTCAATAATCAATCCACGACCGTTTCTTATACAAGTCCTGACCTGGTTTACCAATGATGAGAGTGTTTCCTTCAACTTTTCCCTTACGATCATATTTCGACATATAATATGTATACTCTATTTCATAACAAAGTAAAAAATAGACCCAATAGTTAAAGACTTTCCCCGTGTACAGCCATTGCTATGCATGAGCTTCAAACGACTGAATCGACACCCTCGCTGACCCAACACATCAGAGGTTCCCAAACTTTTTGCCTCGTAGGACACGAGCCAATTTAATAATAATAATAATAACGACGCACACACTCAACGTAGCCCCTCACTAGGGAAATCCTGCGTCACGGGTGCCATAGACGCACACCTAGACAACCACAATTTACACACAAACTCACGAGAGAAATAAATGTAGGGCATACAAATATTTCTCCCGGTCCGGGAATTGAACCTGGGAACTCTGCGTGGCCGTTCTTAGTAACCGTTCCGTAACCGTTCGGCCACGGAGGCAGTTAAATTTTGTCTGTGCTGCGTAGACCCCTTGCTTTGTATATTTTTTTTACAAACTCATTAAACTTCAAATGTGTTGTTGACAGCTACCACAATGCAGCTACTCGATTTGATAAATTTGACCATAGAGTGACAAAACCTTATTTAACAAAATTACATATTAGATTTTATACATTTATCTAACCGATCGAATATAGCTCTATATCTTGTTTGTTGTGAAATCTACTTCGTAATAATTTCTGTCTATTATAAGCAAGTATTATGTAAGAACATAGGTGCTATTTGTGTAATATGAAATATTCCATTTATAAAAACCAAAATTTTGGTACTAACTCATCTAAATGGGTACCACTTTTGTGGACCCCCGTTAACGCGCTATGTTTTGACCACCAGACGATACAGATTTAGTAGCAGTAAAGCTTCTTGTGAAAGAGTTCGACCAGGGAAGTACTGCCACATTATCTATTTCTACTGGCAAAATGTAATGTGACCATTACAGCGTTCCGGTTTTGAAGGGTTACGTGTGCTGGTAAAATTGCAGACATGTGGGATTTGTCAACCTACGTTTCACGGTGACGGGCGTAGTGGCAGTGCCCCTCAGATCTTTACGGTTTATTTATATATTTGTTTGATGGCACTGCAACTGTTATGGATAGGCGTGTCACTTACCAGCAGGCGCACAACTTGTTTGTTCCAACACTTGGTAGAATAAGAACAAATAATGAACACTGAGGGAAGCGTCGCAATACATTAAATGTATGCATTTCACTGGTAAACAATGGTATACCGAAAAAAGAATTTTTCTTCAATAGTATGTAATGCGGGTTGGGAACTTCACGTCTGATTAATTTATTTATTTATTAAGGTTCAACCAATTGCATTAATTTTGAATTAAAAACTATTTTACGAGTAAGAGAGGGGAATCCCAACAGTGGGACAGTATAGACTTTTAATAATAATAATAATGATGCCAATTACAGAAGCTTCAATTATCATACAAGTTCACGTTTAATTTTAGAATACTTAATAGTTTTAATAGTGATACTATTCACTTGCGATGAAGCTTGTTTGTTTTTACTATTTATTTACATTAAAACATATTAAAATTTGAAATTAAAAATGTTTTGTAAGCCTATTTAACCTAAAGGTTTCATCATAATGTTTTACACTTCACCACTAAAAAAAGTCATCATCGACAACCCATTCATTGTGAACCTGTTGGTTTCATCACAATGTTTACCTGCACCCAAACGCTCATGCTTAATTTCAAATGAAATTTCGCAAATAAATTCCGAGAAAGAGGTGCGCATCCGGATTTGTACCCACGGCCTCTGCTTACAGGCGGTAGGTCAAACCACTGGGCTACCGCGACTTTATTAAAAAAGAAAGTAAATAATAACAGATAAACTAAAATTTTACTGCATATTTTCCAAAAATACACGGTGGTACTGACATGTCTTTAACAATCAACCCCAGGATCTCTACTGAGGTGATAGATACTATAACCTATAAGCAGCGCTAAATAATAAGAGAACTGGGTTACTCGATCACAGGAATAATAAATAAACCAACTATCATATTTAACAATACAGAATGACCAAAAAAATAAATTTACGAACGTTTATAACAACCGAAAGCTTTTAATATAATTCATGCAGACAGACAATAAAAAAATACCCTTTTCAACGGGGTTAACAATATTTTGTTACTTTCATAATAGCTAGATGATAAATCGGTTTTGTTTGTGAAATTCAGAGAAAATTGAATGATTGAACCAACGCGTTGGTTCAATCCACAGACCACATTAGTGGTTCAATCTCTCAATTTTACGATACGACATGGTACCAAATGTGACTGTACTTTGTACAGTATCTCAAATGAACAAAGTTAGATTAAATAACGTGCGCGTGCTCCACGTCCGTCCGTTCACACAGATATCTAACGTCGTATTGGAGCGGGCGAGCGGCTGTGATCTTTATAAAATTCTTTTTACTTAGAGTTGGTTTTTTTCTCATGTATAACATGAAATCGTAGTAAAGGTATAGCTTTCCACGTGGTATATTTTTGACTTGCTTTATACTTGTCACATTTTCTTTAATGCTGGTTTATTTATAAAATATAAAAAAGTGACGAGAGAAAAAAAAAAGACCTAAAATGAGTGAAGTGAGTGGTATACAACCTTTTTAGCTTTATACTTAGCCACAGATTATTTAATATTTACTTCGTAACAGATACATCACTCATACAAAATCGAAAATACCTACGTTAGCCTGCTAAATCTGACTAATGCACCAGGCGCTCATTACGAGGAAAAAGGAACTAAAGCACAAGCTCAGAGAGGTGAAAATAACGTTGCCTGTCGTGTGCAGTCGTGCGAAGCCGAATGCTCTTAAATGAAAGATCTGTACGAGAACTTGCGCCGACACGTCGGCGCACTCAGCGGTAGGCACTTATCGCATAACCTTGAGCGAGTCACGGAGTCACGTAGTTAGCGGCTTGTGTTTTCACGATCTATTGACGGGGTATTTTAACATTTATTTACCTACATGTAAATACATTCAATTGTTTCCTTCATGAATATTCAAAGTAGAATTATCGTGTATTTCAAAATTTAATTGACCAAAAACCTTTGAAGTTAATCGAGCTGCTAATTGTATGTAAATTATCCGTTGAAGACAGCGTCACGTAATCAAAAGAATGTCAGCTCTATGCAGGGGCTTACTTAAAATATGTCATCTTACTTCGAACTAAATTTTTAATTGAATGTTATAGATTAACCGATAAATAGAAATTTTTAAATATCTATTTTAAATATAACGACTTCGGTGGCTAGACGGTTTTACATTGTGGGCGCTGGATGAAGAAAATTTCGCGCAGGATTCCCGGTAGGAACAATTTGGGAATAACATTTTTCTTAATCGTTGTAGAAGTTCTGGGCACTGCCCTAAAGTTAACCTTACTATGCTATTCATATTACAAGTTATTTTCTTTTAAGATCAGTTAATTGGTGAGGTTGTCTGGCACTATAATTATTATTATATATACATAAATGGTGGTCATAATAACTTTTATAATAAAAGAAAAAAATCAGCTTCTTCTCTAACAATGATCTAATTGAATAGCAGTAGATCTCCCTGTGAAAGAATCGTCCAGGGAAGTACCTGCTACATTCCCTATTTTTGCCGCCAAACAGTAATGTGAGCGTTACTGTGTTTCAATTTTGAAGGCTAAGGAAGCTGGTCAAATTAGAGGCACGTGGTACTTTTCAACTTATGTGTAAGGGTAACTAGCACAGTGGCGGCAGTGCCTTTCAGATCTTCGCGATTTAAAGTTCTGAGTGGCACTGCAACTGTCATGGACAGGCGTGAATCTTACATCAGGCGCACGACTTGTACGTTCCGTCACTTCACTTTAAAAAAAACCGATGTGACTATGGTGCCCACAGAACGGTTACTGTGCTGGACTGCCACGCAGAGATCTCGGGTTCGATTGCCGGTCCGAGAGATAATTCGTAAGGCCTACATTTATTTCTCTCGTGAGTTTGAATATGATTTGCTACTTGTTATTTGTGGAGATTTGTAATTAGCGCTTTCATTCTTTACTTAAAATATATATTTTATTGTTAAAAAAATTTGCTATAAATCTCCCAAAAATAAATAAATAAATAAATAAATTTGTGGTTGACCATCATAGCACCCGCAATACAGGGTTTCTCTAGTGCGGGTCTGTATAGTGCTTAAAAAAGCAACTACTCTCTCACCACCATCGCTCTTTTCGACATAATATAGATGTTGATACTATTCCTCACTATTAAGTAAAGAATATTGATTACTCTACTTATATTGAATTCACCAACCAGATTTTATAAAACTCATGAATAGAAGGCCAGTGAGGATGAAAGGCACAATAAACGACTTTATATTGGAGAGGAACAAAGCATTTCGGGAGACTAATGAACAGCACGACGTCAGCTGTGACATAGGGATGGGCACAGCGACGTACTCAGCAATTGTAAAGAGGGTAGTGAATGACCGTAAAAAGACATAGAGCCTTTCCGTCTATGATATTCTGAAATTATTTAAATAAAATCTAAAAGATTTGCGTACTAAATTGATCCTTGTGCATTAATGCAAAAAGAATATTTTTTCAAAATCGATGAAAAACTAATTACTCCTTACAAATATTATAATATATTTATTATTTATTTATTTAATAGTTTATTGTACAGGAAAAATACAACAAGTCACAAAGAATACAAGCGAAATTAAAAACAAAAGGTTCTGCTTATTTCTAATAGAAATTTCTTCCTGCAGACCTAAATACCGGAAACTATAACTAAAAAAAACGGGCATATCTGCACAACAAAACAAGGAAAAAAAAATAATATAAAAATATTAAATTGTTATAAATTATATAAACACTTAGATAAATACATATTTTATAATATATTATATAATCACAATATAATTCCGTTCTTAAAATGTATGTATAGATTAAGGTTTATTACTGACATCTAAACGATTTCCTACTTGTCAAATACATTTAAAAATAAAAGCGAAAAAATAATTTCATATATTTCAGTAAGGGCTGTTTTATCCGGAACTAGCTCACAAAATGTGTCTCATTTTGAGCTAAGTAGATTTAAGCTCGTAGAAGATCTTTGAATTGTTGTTTACACTATTTTAACGATCGACGGTTTTATTGATGCAAAGAGAATCAAAGTTTACGTTCAGCTTGAATTTCACTTTTTTTGAGTTATAACACTATTTATAAATATTACACAATTGTTATTACAATAGCTAACTCTTTCACAAAAGTAAAAATTTTAGTAAAACTCACAAATAATACATTTTTCAACTAAGTGCAGTTCTAACACACTCGACATGTACACCTTTTTTTTTCGTGCGGCGCACTACAAGTTTCCGGAATGAATAAGAAAAAAAATACTATAAATGGTCAGAAATAAATTTGTTTCTCAAAATTTTCTCCGTAAGCGTTAATGCACTTTTTCATACGAATGAACCAATTTTGAAAGCATTTTGCCACTCCTCCGTGACTATCTCTGAAACATATTTTTCATACTCTTCGACATACTCTTCAGGTGATGAAAATCGTTGACTGCGTAACTGGTTTCATTTTCAAATCTTGTTTTTTTTTAAATATTGTTTATGTAAGTGGCCAGTTCCGGAAACTTATAGTGCGCCCTATGTACATATATAATATCAAGTGACGGGACAAACAAGCAGTGTGCCTGATGGTACTATAGACGCCTGTCCATAATAGTTGCAGAGCCACTCAGAGCTTTAAATCGCAAAAATCTTGGGGCACTGCCACTGCGCCCGTCACGTTGACAAGTTCCATGTGCCTGTAATTTCACCACCACCCTTATCCTTCAAAATCGGAACACAGTAATGCTGACATTACTGCTTGGCGGCAGAAATAGGTAGGGACAGCTACCTATTGACACAATGTTAGCCCGTCACCATCCAAAGGAGGCAGTTGGCGCTGCCTCGCACCCTGCGCGTCAGGGACACTACCCCCTTCCGCAGCAAGGATCCTGCAGTTTTTTTTTCTGATAATGTGGATTACTGTACATTTGATGGTCATTAAATTATCAATAAATGAAGTAAAAGAGTAATTTTAGATAATGTTATTACAAAAGAGATAAAAGATTTAATCATTTATTAATATTTGAAGTTTTTAGATGTCATGATTTGTTTTTATTGCGAATAAAGCTGGGCTATCTTGAATGAAAAGTTTGCAAGTCATAGTAAAATCAAATTTTTTTCAAAAACAGGTCACACAATTTACTACACGCTGCCGAATTCTCGATGCCTGATTCGCTAAGGTAGGTAGATAATAGGGCTTGCTCCCAACGATCTTGTGACCTGCAAAACATCCGAATCCGCAAAAACTGCATCGATTAATTAGGGTGTCGTATGACATAGATATAGAGGGGCAAATATTTAAAAACATGCGGATGATCCGCTGTTGCGAATGCAACTAATTCTGCGGTATGATGGTCAGTACGCGCTACATTACATCTAATGATATCAATTGATATTCCAAATTAATAATCGTGCCGATTCAAATTATTTTCAATTCAAATTCAAAGTAAGCCGATTCAAAGTATCAAAATTTGATGATTGTTTAGCATTAAATTTTAATACTTTGTATGACAAAATCCTGAAACATAAACACGCTGTTCCATTTATGTTTCAGTATTTTGTGTACGACAATTTATCTCAACATTGCCAATGTTATTGTGAACACAATTGTGATTTGACTATCAAAAAATAATGATGATGCCTATGACATAGTTAATTTGCCTTTACATCGTAACGACAACGACGAAAAAAAGCAGTGGCAGCCTAATGGTTTGTCCTACCACCTCTCAAGCAGAGATCGTGGGTTAGAATCCGGGCTAGCACCGCTGAGGTTTTCGGAATGTATGTGCGAAATGTAATTTGAAATTTAGCATGAGCTTTTCGATAAAGGAAAACTTCGTGATGAAACCTGCACGTCGAAGAAGGTTTATAACCTTCGGAAATCCCCAACCCACATTGGGCCAGCGCGGCCGACTATGGCCTAAGCCCTCGCTTGAGAGGAGACCCGTGCCCAGCAGGGAGACGTAAAAACATGTTGATTGTAACGACAGTATATTTACGTTATCTCAGTTATGGTTTATGTTACAAACGCGTCGGTGCCAATAACTTTTTAGAAGATTGCACATACATTATGAGTGATTTAAGGTTCCTGTCAAACGAGACCATATTTTACATTAGCTTTAATAACAATAAGTGCCACTAAGTCGACTAAGTACATCCCTGGAGCGGAGAAGTATTGTGAATTATGGCCTACTTTATAACATAAATAATGGCCCAGCATTAGTTTAAGTCGAGGCACAAAATAAAGGACGACAAGAAGTGGGAGTTGGAAGGATTGCCAATTTATAGTGTGCTAAAAATGGACTCGGTTAAGAAAAAGTTTGAAATCAAATAAAAATCTTTACAACCTTATTTTGTATGCGAAACGTTCCCACGCATTTACAGGCCAATAATGTGGTGACGATATTAAAAACGTAATAAATTAAAAAAAAACTGATAACAGAATAAAAATCAAAAAGAGATTTTTATTAATTTGTGACTTTCAAAATTAGTTTTCATAAAATGTTTACTACAAACTACAAACTACATAAATTGTAAAGGTACTTTTCCAGCGGCGAGGCGAGACGAGATTGCAATCTTGCTGGCCTATCTCTACCAAAAATTGTCATTAACACCATCGCGAGCTCGCGATTAAATATGTTAACTATGAGTATTAATAAGATATCTTATTACTGTAGTAGTAATAAGATACTGTAGGAAGATGACATACACACATGTAGACATTTTTTTTCATTCTCGACATTTATATTATAGCCTTCGCGAGGTATTGCGTGAATAGTGTTTCCGATGCAAAAATATTAAATACAATTTCAATCACGGAAGAAAGAAAAGAATGGAAATGGCATCAAGCAACATTTGTATCAAAACCAGTGTCGCCACACGCACACATTTGAAAACGTAATTCACATTAGTCCTAAGTTAACATAATTTTGATTGGTTAAAATTATTAAACGAAAATAGACAATAATAAAAAAGTTTTGGTATAAAAATTGAAACTTATTTGGATCTATCGAGTTCTTAGGTTTTCGCGATTGTTACACATAGGAAATGAAACTATTTTTCCGGATTTTAATCACGTATATTTGTTTTTCAAACAAACCGACGTTTCGGGCCCTTTACAGGTCCCATGGTCACGGTTGACTGGGTAGTACAGTCTTCAACCTGTTATGTCTAATATTGATGCAAACCACCCTATTTTTTCACTACAGTTACAATAGTTATTAATTAAAAACCTTATTTTTAATTTTACAAAAAAAACTAAGTTTTACAAATTATTTTATTGAATGAATTTTTATTAAGTTCAATTGATTATTAATTAATAATAGAAATTAGAATAAACTAAAAAAAATATTTGGATCTAATAAGGTTTTATTATTACTAGTCATATTAAAGCTAAGAATCCTATGAACAGAAACTTCTTGGAACAAAAGCAAAAAGTTGACTATCTACAGATAAGAATGTGACATTTAATTGATATCGACATTATGTTTCATAACTAGCGGAATATTGAACTAGACATTGCTTTATACTTGCCATAATTAGGGTTAATCACGGAGTATATGGAAACGGCATTTAAAGCAATTTCTTCGAGAACTAGCGCAGCTGACTGTTACACGCACACATTTGTTACCAAATACGCATAAGGTTTTACTACACGCAAATATTAATTGATATTAGCTACGCAGGCGTGTGCGTATACGTAGCTACATGCTACAATCACAGTATTAATGATTTATTATACTGTCATCGTACTTTCATTAACCAACTAGATTTCAAGTCAATCCAATCACTGGAAGGGTTGAAACATTAAAACACAGTCATCATAAAAATCTTTATTCTTCCTGAAATATGATATATTCGTTCAACAATTATCTGTTTCTGAATTGGCTGAACATGACTGCACCCATAGCTTGATATTTATTTCCGAAGGCGAAGAAGCCAATCATTTGTTTCATGAAAACTTGAGGAAAAATAACTGACAATGCTTCAGAAATTTTCACTTTTAGATGTGGTCTATAATTTGTGGAGGCGACTCTGAGTTTCATGTCCATCTGATTAACCAAAAATATATTTCTTCAATGAATTTTTCGGTTGTTATTCATATGTATATAATAAGCAAGTAGTGAGGAATCATGTAGATAAGGGAAAGAAAATCTCCAATCTCATAAAGTCTTCATTTGATACTCCACGAGCTTACGTTCAATGTGAAATTATCGATATTGTACCTCTTCTATCTATATTTCCTTTTGTCCATTAATATATCGTTTTTACTTTTGAAAAAAATTTTGGAAAAAAATTTCTACTTTTTCCACAAAATAATCATGTTATCACATTTGAACGAAGACTGACACGCTGTTGACACTAATATGAACGTTTGTTTATAAGCCAGGTAACGCGGACCCCGCCCACTAACCTGTCTATTACTAGTATTTATGTGGTCTGTGATTTCAATCGTAGTGAAACATACGATTCAACATTACACCAACAAATGTTTCAGTTCCCGTCTCGCACATACTCGTCAATCAAGACAATTAAAATTATGCCATATGAATTTCAATCCTCGTTTCACCTAGTTTCGTCATGTCTCGCCTCGTCTCGTCGGTGGAAAAGCACCTTAAGATTTTTTCCTCTCATGTCATTACGAGGTATGTTTATTTAGCCTCCGCCCGTGTTAATTAATAGGTTGTACGGTTGTACAAACGTATCTTCCTGAACCCTTCGGGTATAAACACAGTGAGGTAAAATTTGTATGAATATTATCTTACATAAAGTTTAGTTAATATTTATCCGACTTAGAAAAAAGGAGGAGGTTCTCAATTCTATTGTATGTTTTTTTTGTATGTGTGTCATTTGTGAACCGATTTTGATGATTCTTTTATGTTCAAAAGAGGGTGCCTCAGAAGTGGTCCCGTTTAAATTTGAAGAAAATGTTCCACCTCCAAAGGTGGCAAACTAGGGGATGAATGACTTTCGAGCTCGGTTTTTTTAGTATTCTGTACTGAGATAATGTTGGACCTTAACATATACGTACCAATCTTTAAAGTCAGAGAGACAGAAAGTTCAAATTCCTAGAAGTTTTTTTTTATGTAATGGCGACGTCTTCTTTATACTATTTATAAATTTGTCACGTATGGCTGGAAAATGCGTCAAAAAACGGTAAGTACCTATAACAAAGTTATTTGAATTTAATTCTAAAAGGGCCGTGGTGACCTAATGGATTGGCCTCTCAAGCAGAGGGCCGTTGGTTGGAATCCGGGCTCGCAGTTTTCGGAACGTATGTGAAAATTTAATTTTATAATAATCTTGAGCGTTTCAGTGAAGAAAACGTGCACGTCGAGAAAGTTCACAACCTTTGAAAACATTGGGCCTGAGTGGCAGCATACGACTTAAACGGTTCGAGGAAATATGTTGGCTTATAGATCCACGCCGTGTACGAGTGGAGTGTAGCTAACGCTCTTCAGAGCATAGTGCCAGGGCTTCTACACGTGTGCTCTATGGTCCAACTTTATACTTAGATCGTACAATGCTTTGCGAGTCCAATATAATAACATCTTCAGGGCGTTGTTGAGGCTCTCCCGTTTCTGCAGTGCATCTGGAATTTTCGCGGATGCTGCTGTGGACGATTTCTATGCCATCATGCGTAAAATGTCCACATCAATAGTATGAAGAGTGAGGGGTAGCAGCAACGAGATCCTGAAGATGATTAGCGGACAGGACGGATACAGCACTAGTCCGGAGGTTCACTGAGTTACATGTTTTATACTGGATGCATACTGTTTGATGTAGGTATAATAATATGTAATATGTCAGCTTGGAGTGACTGACCCGTACCCATCCTAATACTAATATAGTTATAAGGTGTGTTATGGTACTAACCTGTATGGACTATGTTGTCTAAAAATATATTATTTTTATTTAATTAAATTTTTATTGAATTGATGTTCAATAATTTTTTTTTTAAATTGCGCCACTAGTTTGTTTATAATTCTTAATATAAATAAATCCGGCCGGATTCAAACCGACGTCTTCTAACAAACCGTCTCAGACACTATGCCAACTAAGCCACGGAACTACAGCGGAACTCACGAACTATTTTTTCTACGTGTTTGTTTAATTTTTATTTATTTAAACCCACGCCTGAGGAGAGAACCGTGCCCATCAGTGCGATATAAAATGGTTTGAATAATCAAAGCATGATGACAATGAAATCTGTGGAATAAACTTGTGGTTACGACCGGCTGGCATGTGCGCAAAAAGGTTACCGATAGGTAGTAACTACACCAACCGCTGTACTACAGCAACAGTTGTTAGTTATATAATAAAATTTAAATTAATAAGCTTCATTTCTAGTAACAGTAGAGCTCCTTATGTAAGAGTTTATCCAGTAAAGTACTGCCACCTTACCTGTTTCTGCCGCCAACTTGTAATGTAACCAGTAGGTACTGCGTTCCGTTTTGAAGGGTAAGGGTGCTGGAGAAATTACAGGCACATGGGACTTGTCACCTTATGTCTCAGGGTGATGGACGCAGTGATAGTGCCCCTCAGAACTTTGCAATTTAAAGCACTGAGTGGCACTGTAACTGTTATGGACAAGCGTCTAGCTTACCGTCAGGAGCACGACTTGTTCGTCCCGTCACTTGATATCATAAAAAAATGCTTCGGAAGGGAGACCGTTCCATATCTTGCAGGTGCAAGGAAGGAACGAACGTAATGTTCACGTGGTTTTACAATGCCTATTCAAATCACAAAGATCTGAGAGGCACTGTTAGTGCGCCCGTCACCTTGAGATATAAGTAGGTAAGTCCCATATGCCCGTAATTTCACCAACATCGAAAAGCAGTAGTGCTCACTATTTACATTATATCATATTATCAATGCCACAATATTACAATTTAAAATATGACGTCAAGGGATAATATGATCGTCATTATATACAAATAATAATTATAACAAAATATGGGGAAAAAACGCTAATAATGAAATAAAGTACAATTTTAAGATAAAGGAATCAAAAACAATGAAACTGGAAACATTATTAGCCTCCAGACATAATTATGGCAGGAGGCTGATAATTTTACCGTTTATTTCAAGTTTTAATTTCATGCAAGTTTCAGTTTCAATGGGGAATTCCCCAGGATGACGTCCTAGATGGAATTAATGGTATAAATATTTTAATAAAGAGTTGAACCTGTAAGGCTTAAAGGTAGAAAATTGCATTTTCCTTTCAGTATTAAACATATTTTATGTTATTACGAAATTTGGTATAATTCCGTATTTACGACGAAAAAGAGGCATGTCCTCACAATACCCACCTTGCAATCCTGGAGATTCTCACTAGTAATGATGCATATTACGATTCGATTTTTTTTGAAGGTCGATTCAAGTGCGTACAATGGAACTATTTAGTATCGATTTATTTCAATGCCATTTTCAAGCGAAACGATTCAATAGAAAGGCAAATCGAATGGTCCAGGTAAGAAAGCAATAATCATTTTGTAAAAATATCATTAAATTTGAACAAAACTTGATTTACAACAAATATTTATTAAACAGCCTTCGTGGCCCTACATGCTGGACTGCCACACAGGAGTCGTTGAGTTCGATTCCAGAGAAGGGAGAAACATTTGTATGGCCTACATTTATTTATCTCGTAAGTTTGGGTGTAATATGTGTGTCCATGGCACCCGAGATACAGGGCTTCTCTAGTGCGGGGCTATCGGGCTTATTATTTCATTGTATACCTATAGTATTTGCCCTCGATTTCGGACATTAATATGTTTTAACCCGATTCAACAAAGCACCGGGCTAAAACCCGGGTGCTTGCTCATCTCTGTTGCAGATGTCCAATGTCGACGATGACCACCTCCCATCAAGTGCCTCGTTGGGTCGTTTGCCTAGTACTTTACATAAAACATAGATGTGTCACTCGCTGTCAGACACACGGACTTGTATATCTCATCGCTATCATAAATAAAAACAGTTTCATTTCCAATGTGTTGTAATCGCGAAAACCTAAATCTATTCTTTTCGTACTTGATGACGTCACCTAATTGAGTAAAAAAAAACTTCCAGCCCAGTTTCAGGTTTTATTTCCAAAAAAGGTATATCATACAAGGTGCCAAATTAATTTTGACCGGCGGGAGCGGTACTACAAGTACAGTTGCAAAACAAGCAACTATCAGATAGGTCCAGGCAGTCGTTCCCACTAGGAGTCAACTCCTAGAAACGTATCGATGGTTCTGATGTTTCTCACCCATAAATAAAATGCGACGCAAATAGTTACCATTCCAGGGAAAATCTTAACATCGCGATGCAGAAATTCAGTGTCAATGCCATCTAGCGGAATTTTAGAAAACTATCAATAAAAACAAAGTCAATTAGTAAAGTCTGTGGTCTAAAATAGGTTTGTGATAAACCTAGATATCCTTAATATTGTATAATAAACAGTTTTCTTTCTTTCTTTCTTTCTAATCTGGTTGAGTTATGTACGCCGATTTAATAGGTATTTATCCTTGCGAAATAACTCAAATATTGTACCTAAAACACTAACAGAGACGACGATAATGCAGATTACATTGGGCTCAATTAATACTAAAGCCTAGATCCCTTACTAACTAACACCCAACATAAACTAGATTACATAGGGGTGATAGTGGACGTATAGATGTAACACAACGGTTTTAAGTACATCGAAGGATAAGCCGTTGTTTTCTTGGAATATCAGACGAGTGACTAATTCCAAAATCCCAAAACAAATACGGTCCTAATTCATTAGCTTAAGTCTAATATCCCGTATATGAAACCAAATATATTTTTCTATGGAGGCAACTTTCACGTCGCGAAAGCAATTTGAAACATGTGAGTCGAGTAGGTACGAAAACACAGTTCTTTGATTAAAAGATTTCAAAGTACTGAAATTATTTTTACTGAAAAAACCTGTAAAAGCATGTCGAATTCAAAAATTGTATGATTATAACATGTACTATTTTGTCTTCGTGAAACTTAATCTTCTTTAATAAATTCATGATATTCTGTCTTGTACAGCCAAGAGCACACCTAACTTGACACATTAGAATTTCGGCCATTCTTACCAGAAGCGGCATACAAATGTTAAATCTTAAGTGTCAACTTTGACGTTCTCTCAACCATGTACGTCGACTAATGAAATGCAATAGAAGGTGTAGGTCAGAGATTTTGTTACCTTTCGTAAAATACCTATGTAATTAATGTAAATAT
This sequence comes from Hyposmocoma kahamanoa, assembly GCF_003589595.1. NCBI lineage: Eukaryota > Metazoa > Arthropoda > Insecta > Lepidoptera > Cosmopterigidae > Hyposmocoma > Hyposmocoma kahamanoa. Next base: position 280,244 of record NW_020653716.1, read on the forward strand.
TAGTGCCAGCACAGATTACTTAATAGTTACTACATAACAGATACATCACTCTCATACAAAATCGAAAATACCTACGCTATAATAGCCTACTAAATCTGACTAATTAATTAATTTTAACTTAAATTAAATTAAACACCAGGCGCTCGGTACGAGGAAAAAGAAACCTGAGCACGCGCTCAGAGAGGTGAAAATAATGTTGCCCGCCGTGTGCAGTCGTGCGGAGCTGAATGCCCTTAAATGAAAGACTAGTATGAGCGCTTGCGCTGACGTCGGCGCACTCAACGATAGGCACTTATCACCTAATCTTGAGCGAGTGACAGAGCCCTGGTGCCGGCTCTACTTTAAAGTAGGGAGCTCCTCGCCGAGCGCTGCTCGCGGCGCCCCCAAAGAGCCTGTATCACCCGCGGTACAAGCGAAGTAAATAAGCTATTGCTTCCCAACATCATTTATAATCGCACCACTTGCACCCGAATTTCCGATCACAAGGTGAATATAACATTCTACTTCTGACGCTGGCGCTGATAAATACTCTATGGCGCTGATAAGTCTTACGTAAATAAATGAAACAAAATCTTTCACAAAAACTACAGTAAATAGCTCCGATAACAGGAAAATGGAACAAATTATACCGGCTAAGACTGGGAAACCAACGCATCTGGTTCTTATTTACACTCGGCTTGAACTCGGACGATAAATCACACAATGATGTCAAAAATCCCACTTCTAATCCTGTTGGATTAACGCTTCCAAAAGCTACTTACGTTTAATACAGTAGACGTTTGCACGGAATTTCTATTAAGGACGAACGTTAAAATGCTTTTAATTGTTCCGCCAAGTCAACATAATAATATAGCAGAAATGGCAAGCAACAGCTAGAGCTATTTTTTTTTATAACGAAAATTGCACAATTGCAATTGTTTTTGGAATATTTATTATATTGAATTGTTTTTTTGTACCACGATAGTCATTATTTTTGTGAAAATACTCCACTAGGGTAAAACCGGGATAGATGCCCCACTTTTTGAAAGAGCCTCCCAATTTCAAAATTATTAGTTTACCGTGAATAATTCCTATGGATATAACTAGTTTAATCGTTTACATCACATTAATACTTGATTTCAATGATCTAACATTTACTCATTTTGAAAAAATTTGCTTTTTGCAAACCTACTTTTTTTGAGGATAAATGCCTACCTATATGGATTGACGCCACCCAATGCAAATACTAAGAAGGATAGGTGCCCCTTAGAATAAAATAGTAAAGTTCATAATAAAATGTTTCATTTGTAATGTTTAATATACTGTATACACATATTACATCTTTAATAATCAATATATACATATTTAAAGTTACCACCTACTTCACTTCGTATTTTTGTAGCTTTCAAAACATTCTATGTACAAAAATGTTCGCTGTTTGAACTGCGAATAATTTGTCTTTTCGGTACTTTTACATACTTTTAAACTATTATCATTTACATTTCTTTTTTACTGAAACAATGTATTTTTTTTATTTTCTTTTCCTAACTTTCTTGTCTTGTCCTTTGCACCTAAGGGCACCTATACCGCGAAAAATCGTGGCGACTATCCTATTCGATATTAATAGATGCCCTTTTATTATATAACTAAGCTATATACAAAAGAGCGATTATTGACACCTAGGTGCGCAGTTAATGAACAAGTGTACATTTATAAAAAAAATAAAACGAAATTTATTATAACTTACAAAGTTATGCGAAAGTAAATACTTGCGTCTGAAATTTTGAACTGTTTGTCGTGTTCGTCGCGGAGATAAACGCATGCACAAGCCAAACGCGTCTATTCCACACGTAGCCCTGCAGGATCTTTGATGAGTGGTATCTATACTCCTTATTTAAACTAATTATTCTTTGTTGCGATTTGGGGAAGTTAGGTTTTTTAAAAACGAGGCACCTATCCCACTGCGGCATCTATCCTGGTTTTACCCTATTTAATGATATTATTGATACAAAAATCGCATAAACACAAAGACAAATTCTTTCAATCCAGCCATACGAGTGAAAATAGAAATAGTTAGGTAGGCACTATGACAAGCCGTTCAAAAAAACAAAAACCGGCAATAAGGTCTGCTGATTCGTTCCGTAGTTCATTTGGGAGAACGGTTAGCCCCTGTTTGTTTTTTCAAACAAACCGACGACGTTTCAGGCCTTTGTCCCATGGTCAGCCATGACTACCGGGTAAATGATCAGAAACTGATCAAGAAGTCGATATAAAGTGATCATTTGGGACCCATCAAAAAATAACCTTGTTTATAGTAATGAAATCAATGATCTTGTAATGGAATAAAAAGACAAACGTCACCGTAACATTTTAAACATCACAATCTTTTAAAATTTCGACTTTAAAAAACCAAAAACTTCACAATGTTTTTTGAAGTTTTCTTGTTAGAAAAAAAAAACAAAAAAAAATGTTAACTAAAATTAAGTTTCGTTGAGTAGTCGACACCTTAAATGTACAAATTTCAACTGTTTATTTAGGTCGATGTGTGGTATACCTACGCGAAATTAGAAAACCACGTTTAATTTGTCATTACAACCCATATACAGACACACAGCTAACACACTCAGAATGTATTACCACCTTACAACTTTTACATTTATTTGGTAGCCAATACGTTAATAAATAATAAACTCTGCGAACGAATGTAATCGCAGGTGATTTTTAATTTACATGGAAAGCAGAAAGAGAGCTAAATACTCAGTTGTTCTCCGTCAAAGGATTAAAGCCTGTTCCCATATTCTTGTTAGCTGGCGTCACAGGCATCACGTTCGTTCCATCCTCGAAACTACAAAGTGTGGAATGGGCTCTCTCTTGAAATGATTCCTTTGCGCTATGAGATGCGATCAAAAAGCGAGTAAACAATAATGTAAACAAGGCTTTGAAAGACCGGCAACGCCTTGGCAGCTCATTTGATGACCGTGTGCAACGATTACCGCCTCCCTTAGAAATAGTCGTCACCAAATAAGAGGCCAAATTTGACAGCAAAGAAGGCGATAGTATGTAACTTTGATTGCGATCAACGAAACAATAAACAAACAATTATTAGGATAATTTGAGTTTAATTATAATATAACATAAATTTGATTGAAACATTACATAATATGACAAAACATATTTGGAATTGATGTCGCACAAATTCCAAATTAAAATCCAACTTTGAGTTACTCCGAAACGTCCTGAAAACAGTTACGTCCTCACGCTTTTTTTAATAATAGTGTTGTAAGCAATTAATCGCCGAATTTCACCGAGTCACTTCGATTTCTCGCAAAAAATATTTAAAAAAGTATTAGAAAGAATTATGAACATTGACATTGACCACTTTTAGCTTATTGTCAGCCGAATAATTGAAAATTTATGAAATCCTTGTTTCTTGGTAATTTAATCATTTTATGTAGTTGTTATATCGATGAACATACTTATTTACTCTGAATTCTCGTAATAAACCATTTATGAATATTGTAAAATCAAAATTAAAAGAATTGGATACAATTCATCGGAATGTGAATGAATGAACAAGAATTGCTACAGAATTGCAAGGAATTCTGTAAATGAATTGCTTTTAACAGAATTCCACGATTTGGACTTTTAAGCCCCCTGGGCAACAATGAACTGAAAAATAATCTAAACAATCACAAAAGCTTAAAATGTAGAAATTTTGAAAATCGTAACATTTTGATACGGTTAGTCCACATCCCTATGCGCGTCACGATGACAAGTGTCAAATTTGGCTTCTTATTTGGTGACGACTATAAGTGGCGCGACTTCTCGTTTGCTCTTAATATTACATAAAATTTTTTCGGTACAAGAATTTACCGCACTTAAAATTCCGTTCATGTGTATTTGGGAATTCACAAGGACAAATATTGTGTCTTGACCAGTTCTTCGAAACCAATAAACAAATTGACAGTTATCTGATTTTTCATCTGCAAAACCGCCTACACTAGCGTTATTCTGGTATATTTATTCTATTTAGTACAATGAAGACATGAATGTTTCCTTTGTAATAATTTTTTATTATTAGTACTTTTTTTTAATAAGAAACCCACTTCGGTGTAAGTACTTTATTACGTGAATAATTGTAATTGGCCAAGTGACAAAATGTAATGGTTGTTGTTAACCCCAATAAAATAACATAGACGTCTTCTCGTTTCAAGAAAAAAAAAAATAAGACCCACGGACTCGCTTAAATGTGGTAAAAGTCGGTTAAGGCTAATTAGGGTTTGATAAAACCAGTACGAAGCGATTCGAGTGAAATGAGATAATTTAATTACTTGAATATATTTAATTAGTAAATTTGTTACAGTCAAAACAAAAAGTGCTGTTGTAAGAGAACTAAAATCATCATTCTTTTTTAGTCCGACAATAGTACAGTCCTATCTAACTACAAGATACAAGGAACAAAATAAAATATATAATCAATTTCAGTCAACGTCAATAGCCCTAGATTCTACTTGTGAAAATGCGTATTAGAGCAACAAAAAAACCATTACTATGGTTGGCAAAAAGATGATTAATGTGAAATATCTATCTCAAATGAAAGACTTGCGTAAATTTCAGGTAAATCGAATAGTATTGAATGTAGTTGAAAAACAGGACGCGACGCGACGCTTCGACTCTGCGCCTGTATGAGTTGAGCCTAAGGATGAAAATGGCACGGAGGCAATATTTTTTGATCTACAGACAGATACTACAGCATATTTTAAGACAAATTAAAATCTCTAACAAGAATCGAAAGTAACTGATTTTTCAATCCGTAGATGAACGTAGTAAAAAATGAAAATTTTGCGGAACTTGTGGTTTTTATCGAACGAAATTTAATAATACTTCAAAACACCTATTTAGTTCTCATTTTGCATTTAGGTCAATCGTAACTCATCAACAATGTTCGCAGAACTTTATGCAATATTAAAAACTCTATCATATTTACTCTTTATATAATAGTTCTTAGTGACTGAAAAGGGGCACTTCAGAAACTAACTTTGTACACCCCGGGTAAACGAGGATACCCATTAGCTCCATTTTAAACATATTTTTGGATTTACAACTAAAAGACAAAATAATTAAATTTCAGTGGATTCCATACAATTTCAATCTGGAAAACGAACTAGCTGATATGGGAGCAAAATCGGGCATTTATGATGATATGTCTTTGCCGTTTTGCTGTCGATCTTTTGATAGATGTAAAAATTGAATGTTACATGATGTCGCAAGAATATTTTGTCTACACATATGTGGAAAAAATTATAGCCTATTCCACTAGTACCTACCAGCTGTCCCCCCTGGTGGGGATAAGCGGATTGTAGATGATACAAAACTATATAAGATGAGCCGCTAAAGAACCCTTAGTTCACATAAATACCGCCCTGACTGGCCCGAATCATTTATTGCGTCCAGCGGTATCGACGACGTTGTTATACGTGTCGCGTCTTCATTACTCCACCAAGTCTGCGGATATTGTGGAGTACATGCGAGTGAAGGCCAATGCAAACCTGAGGGTCGAGCGGTTGAAGTCGCGCCACAATGTGAATTTTAATTCATTTGTGGTGCGAGTACCAACTCAACACCTGTCGACCTTCATGAGAGAAGACTTTTGGCCGAAGGGTGTCATATACCGGCGTTTCCGAGGACGGCTACCGGACACCCACGTTGCGTCACACGTCCAAGTACATACGTGTAAATAAATAGTGTTATATGTATATTATCATGTTATATTGTATTTATGATTAGTCCGTAAGGTATTTATTTAATATTTCTGTTATTGTTTTATTATATTATTGTTATATTATATGTATGTTAGTCTGTAAGGTATGTATCTATGGGTCCTAGTTGCCTGAAATAAATAAATAAATAAATAAATAAAAAATAAATGTACCTGAACCTGACTCTACCGATTCCCAGTATGAGATTACGCACCGGACTCGTTCCAATAAATATGTTTGGTTACCTGATGAAGATAGTAGAGTCCCTTAAGTAATTGTACTATTTATAATACCAGAGAAGATACTTATCATGCTTTAGTGGAATGCACCCGGATCAGGACGGAACGAAGACGGATACAATTAGAGGCTAGAATCAAACTTAGAGACGTTGACATGTTGACATCCTTACCTATTTCTGCCGCCAAGCTGTAATGTGAGCACTATTGCGTTCCGATTTCGAAAGATGCTGGTGAAATTACAGGCAGATAAGACTTGTCAACTTATTTATAAGGTCGACAGTGGTAGTGGTAGTGGACCTCAAATCTTTTCAGTTAAAGCTCTGAATGGCATTACAACTGCTATAGACAGGCGTATCGGTTAATATCCTGGACTATAGAATACACAAGATAAATATTTAAGTTACTTGCTGTACTTCAGTTATTAGAATTAGGGATCATTTGTAACATTGGGACTGGCATTATCACAAAGCGATAAAAATGCCTTTTGCTTCAATAAAAGATTTAAAAATAATCAATACTAACCGAGGGTATAAACAGGGTAGTATTGCCACCTTACCTATTTCTGCCGCCAAGCAGTAATGTCAGCATTACAGTGTTCCGGTTTTCAATGGTAAGGGTTCTGGTGAAATTACAGGTAGTTGGGACTTGTCAACTTATGTCTCAGGGCGGAGTGGCAGTGCCCCTCAAATCTTTGCGATTGTTCGTCCCGTCACTTGGTATTATAAAAAAAGAAAACAATAAAAAAAAGTCAGCGTTTAATATAAGTCCTTAACAAATAATATATTGAAGGTGAGGTTACAATCGTGAATATAAAAATTTGCCTGTCGTATCAGTTCTATTCTTTTGCCGATTTGTGTAGGATGGAACAAAATGGAATAATTTGATAATTGTTCGCTTTCATTTTAAATAAAGAAATAATCTCAGAACAGAACACTAATAAAACCGATTGCAAAAGTTTGTGGAATTGTATCTATTTGCCAAGTTTTATTGAAATCGGTTATCGGAAAGTGCCCAGAACTGGATTCATCGCCTAGTTTACCACCAGTATTAGAGGTGGAATATTTCCTTGAAATTTAAATGGGACCACTACCGAGGTACCCTATTTCCGATAAAAAAAAAGAATCATCAAAATAGTTTCACAAATGCCTTATCGATAACTTATCATTAATTAGTTATCGCGTAACAAAAAAATACATAGAATTTAATTGAGATCCTCCTCATTTTTTTGAAGTCAACCGACGTCGAGAACACCTTTCACTATAGACAATAGAAAAATTTTTCGTTTCCGGACAGACTAACGCGTCTAATTGCTCAATTGCCAGACTGTTATTTTTCTTTAATAGTTTAATTTTCTGACATTTTTTCGTAATTTTTCTTCAGTAGGTTAATTTTCTGACATTTTTTCGCGGGGAAATCGTTACATCTTTACGGTGGCCATTTTGAAACAACTCACCATAGGCAGCTGTCATAAGTCAGTTATCGTTCGGAAACAGTACCCATCCACATTGTTCATAATCTTACAGATATGTAATAGTCAGGTAGGGTAAGAGGAACATTGTTTTATATTGAGTCAAATGTCTGGAGCTTTAGGAAGAACTGGTAGTCTTTTAATTTTGAAGTACAATAAACTTACCTTTGTTCATCAGCTTTACATGTTTTAACATTCAACTTACGATGTATTTGCCGAAAACGTGCTGATTGTGCTAACGTTTCTTTTTCCCCCAAAAGAAGTAGTAAGGGGAACATAAAGGTTAACGTATATCTCGTGTTCTCAAGATTTCACAACTGTCAAATTGGTATTTTCTGCCTTTTTGATTTGGAGCATCGTAGCGACATCTCTTTAAAATCGTTTAGACTAATTTATTTGTCTGTTTTACCGACCAAGATGCTATAGTGCTAAACTCTTTAGATTATGAGTTAAGGTTTCAAGTCCCTCTTCCCCCAGGGTTCCTCTTACCCCACCTGGCCTTATATCTATTATTACGTTTACTGGGAATATAAATGATGCCATTGACATACTAGATGTTATACTATATATAGTATAATATATATAATATGCAGACTTGTTCCCAGAATGTTATAACTTGGGCCTTTTCAAGGCGAGAGTGAATAGGCATTATTTAGGTGTGCATGCTCCATCGTCGATGTCGTCGTCACTTTCCACCAGGTGAGACGAAGGTCGAATGCGCAAAGAGAAATATCTAGTATGTCAATGGCATTAAATTAAGAAAATAATAAACTAAATATGAATGGATAGATGGAAGAATGGACGGATGGATGGACGGATAGTTGGATGAAAGAATGAACGAACGAACGAATTAATTAAATAAATGAATATTAAAAAAGTAAAAGAAGTGTAATTTTCGCCGAGGACCCAACTTCCGGGCATCGTGTCCATAAGATTAGAACATTTCCCTTTTTGGATTGCAATATTTATCCTTTGGCGGAAATGACTTCGGTCACCAGAGCCTTGAACAAGCCAAACGGAAAGCTTCTTAGCAAAGAATTTCCTCTGTAACCCCCGGGGACCCAGGGATTTCAATATTTTGTACGATAGGAACAAAGCTTTAAAAAAAACGAATATAATTAGCTGTAATATTATTAGCCTTAATACCTACACAGCGAGATTTAATATTCCCAAAGTAAATAATATTGTATCCAGCAAAAATCATTTAGTTAATGTATTATTATTATTACTGTGAGAGTGAGCAAATCAGCCAATATTATTATGAGAACAATATGCGTGCTATTGTTTCAGCGAAAACTCAGTATTCAAAATATGAATATAAATTCATTCTTAATTCTAATTCATTCATTCAAATTGTTGATTCATTCATTCATTCATAATATTTTTTGTTAACGAAAGTAAATGGAAATATAATGAATGTTACGTTAAATTAATAATGGTTTATAAGAAACATTTTATTTTATTATTACTATTATTTTGCCATATTGTTCAAAATAACAAAATCTGGTGCTATTGTTTAAAACATATTTTAAAGTCAATGTCAAAGAATCATTTATTCCGTAAAATAAAACGTCACACTTAAGCTAATGGTCGTTCACTACGCTGACTTCCCTGACAAGAACGAGCAAGAAACTGTAGGGATTGCTCTTTTCATATAAATTTAAATGGAATGGACTTTGAATCACATTTGTGTGGAATCTAGAGTCATGTCGTCTTTCCATACATCGTTGAGTTTCAGTTTCATTTTAGAGTGAAGCTACCACGAATTTACCAAGTTGGGCTTCACCACGCCTTTTTTATTATAGTATGTTTCTAACAGATTTTTAGGTATGTAACGGAAAAGCTCATCTAGCATTCAACAAAAAGAAATTCAAATTCGCAAAAAGAATGATTGGAATATTTCCTATGGACCGTGTACATTTGGTAAGGGAAATCATTTTAGTAACAGTAGAGCTCACACGAACAGCCCATTTTTTCAACTGTGCACTCGTTTATAAAGTATTGATTATCACCTTTACTCCTTATTTTCGTATGCCAATGATCACCATCCATAGTACCACGTTAGATTTTAGTAGCA
>NW_020653716.1:289775-364151 GCF_003589595.1 Hyposmocoma kahamanoa
ATAGTACCTCGTTAGATTTTAGTAGCAGTAGAGCTCCTTGTGAAAGAGTTCGTCCAGGGTAGTACTGCCACCATACCTATTTCTACCGCTAAGGAGTAATGTGTTTTAAAGGATAAGGGTGCTGGTGAAATTACAGGCACGTGTGACTGCATCTGTTATGGACAGGCGTGTCGCTTATCACCAGTTGCACGACTTGTTCGTTCCGTCAATTGGTATCGTGACGGAGCGAACAAGTCGTGCTTCATTTTGTGCGTGTTCATTGAATATCACGATATTTTACCACTGTGATATTATATTTTTTCGTGAAATAACTGTTTATAATAATAAATTAAGTAAATTAGGAATACAAAGATGGAACCCGAAAATCGAAAGAATTTTTGTTTATGAGCGATCTTTGTTTTAATAATTAAATCATCACATTTTCGCGAATTTAAACTTACGTTGTTTTTTGTATGATTATTTTCGTCGTCCTTGTTACAATCTAGGACAAGTTTTATTGTAATTCTTGTAAATGAAGGGCAACAAAATCTGGCAACTAGTACTTAAATTGGGTCGAGTGAAAAGTTTGAAATAACTTTGGTAATAAAGTTGAAGATCCTTAATTAATAAACAAAGTTGTAAAGAATTTAATAAAGCACCGAATAAATATTTACGAAACAATAAAAGTAAAAAGAATGTGTTGAAATTCTTACAATTAGAGCTTTTCAATTACTTTCAATTAGAGCGCCTTCAAATTAACGACACTTATAAAAGCACCGCAGTGGTGCCACCACTAAGTTTCATACAATATTTAAAAGTACAGTTGCGCGTCAACCCACAGCCAACACACCTTTTAATCATGAAATTAACCATTTGTACATTAATGTATTGCGCAAAAAGATTAAATAAAAAATAAATATTTATTTAGATGTCTGTAATAAATTTTAATAACCTTTCACGGGAAGTGAACTTTTAGAGTTAGTACACTATTGTATTAACAGTCCGATATAAACATACAATGGTTTCATGTTCATAGTTTAGGTAAATTCACTCCCTCAATTCAATTCTCATTCATTGCCTGTTATACTATTCCCATACCGTCTCATTCTGCCGTAACGCGTAACGAGGCGGAAACATTGGTTTGTTTGAAAAAAACAAATATACCTACTCGATTTTAGATTCGTTGCATTTCTCATCATAAATAAACAATTTCTTTGTTCATTAAGAAACAAAGTAATTCCTAGATTGTATACGAATTACAGGTACTTCACACGTAATTACTAATTATCACAGCAGACAGGGAGATTAAGTGGTATACATTGGATTAGATTCTAATTAACATTAAGAATGCATTAAGGCTGATTGTTCTGTTTATTGCATGCAATCTCACAAGCTTAATTGAAGTTTCGATTTAAAATATACATTTTTACCATTATCGTAGGCGGATTTTGCTTGTATACAAGTGCGTTTTGTAAGACGCCGTCGGCGTAAAAATTAAAAGCTTTTTCAGTAAAAATTGAGTAAGTAACGCTTCGTTTTTGTAGACGATAATGATTATTCTAAATTGAAATTGTGAAGGCAAGTATGGGGAATTAAATGGTTAACTTTGAGACACAAGTTTACGACAAGGTTTCCCTTAGCTAAGCACCGCGTACAATATGTTAGCTACGCGCTCGGCTACACAACAATGCACATTTTGTGTAGATCTTTAAGACTTTCGTGGTTTATTCTTTGCCACGGTGTGAGTTTTTATTCTTCTCCTGGTATTTTAGAGTCACTTCATACTCCATGGTCAGTGCGACTCAAGTTTTGTATTGCAAAGATCTGAGAGGCACGCACTACCGCTGCACCTGACATCCTGAGATATAAAATTGGCAAGTCTTAAGTGTTGGTAGTTTCGCCACCACCCTTACCCTTCAAAATGCAGTAATGCTCACAAAATACTGCTTGATGGCAGAAATAGGTATAATAGCAATAATTCCCTGAACGAATTCATTCATAAGGAACTCTACTGTTACTAAAACCGGTTTAGACGGTAACGTTAGTAGCGGTTTGGATGAGGGCTTAATGCGAAAAGAAGTGCGGGACACACGAGTTGCCCTTTAAGTAGGCACCTATATCCATCAGGTCATTGTCGCAGGATACTGCGTCTGACTTCTCCAATCCATCTCCAGACATCTCGACTAGTTCGGATAACTAGTAAAATAGATATTCTCCGGTCGATCCAGCCGCGTAGGAATAATAGGATTGGATAGGCGCACAAAGAGGCGTCGGGATGTGAGCGCGCCTACAACTCCGTTACCAGTGAGGAGAGTTGATAATTGAATTTAGATTCAACGGTTTAGCGATGGTAACCGTTAGTTGTGCAATGCACAACGGGAAGTGAGCGTGCTAACACCTCCGGTACCAATCTGTAAAATAGGGAGGGTGCTGTACCTGCACCAGGACCCGCTTACCCAAGGCACTTGCGTTTTGAGAACCGGATTTTAAAGAAGGTACAACGGTCTGTGACGACCCTGTCCACGAGCTGATCTGTAGTCAAGGCCTGAACTTATAAGGACCCTGTGTTCTTCCTGTATAACTAAGAGGTTAGTAAACAGGGACAAACAAAACTTATGTACAAATATACGGACTAAAACCATTTTGATAATTAAACAGACTACATGAATATTTTCAATGCGGTTTTTTATTCTCGTATGTCAGTCACGTGCAAAATCAAGTCGTGTGGTACGTAACATATGGTATATCGGACGGAGCATTAGAAAGAGACGATAAATAAATGAATAGATGGAGTTATACTCGTGTAAATATATGCAAGATGGGAAAGGCGCAAAAAAACATGCGTGGTTCAGTGGATCACGCATCGTTTTTAATGCGTGCTGTTTTGGTTTATCAGTGCAATAGTAAAGTTTGAGTTTCTACATTTACATTAGCGTTATCATTTCTCGTTATAACGTAAACTATTTTCTGGATTACAATTCACCTTCTTTGAACATAAGTAAATAGCATCGGATCATCTGTCAGTGCACAATCAAATATATATATAAAATACCACCCGTGGCCGTGGTAGTATGTTATATAATCAGAAAGTCTTATTTTAATAAATTTTCAATTTTCTGTTTATCTAAAGATTTTTTTTGTTACAAGAAACGAAAGTAAAACTTATACCACTGCAATATTTTCGCTTCTTTTTTGGAGAACTAAATTAATAACTCCATTTCAGCGTCGTTCCGCTATTAACCGCTAGATGGCAGCATACTGATTGAAATTTTAATATAATATCATAACGTCGTAACTTGTAATAAATAGGTATTGATGGTATTCAACTCACAACGATATGCCAACAGGGTAAAGTTTAAATTATATTAATAATCCATAAAAAACAATATTCCTTTTTAAATTTGAAACTACGACCAATCAATATCAAGATTTTGCCGTGTTTCAAATTAAGAATGTGTGAGTTTTGGCGTCATCGGTTCTGATAATAATCGAAGCCTAAGGCACTTCCATTGTTTTTTTTCCGTGGGGTAAATTCTTTCACCACTGTGGCAAGCATTAAAGTGTGCGCCATCGATACGATAAGAAGAAGAAGAACAAGAAGAAGAATAACACCACATATTGATAATCACCTAAAAGTTTTATTGTTACGTTCACATCAATAACATGAAGAGACTATTTCTACATCTCCTCCTTAAAAAAATCATAAGCTCAAATTCTCAATTGCTTTACGGTCACCAGTAAAATTAATTTAAAAAAGTTTTCAAGTGATTTTTTTTATGATATCAAGTGACGAGACGAGCAAGCCGTGGCGGTAAGCGGCATGCCTGTCCATAACCGTTGCAGTCCCATGCACTAATTGTGACTGCATAAATGGCGCGTGCTGGTCACGACGACGTTGACGCTGCAACTGAGCTTCTAAATATTGTATAAATTAATAGTGGCACGGCTGCAGCGCCATAGTGACGCCACTGTAAGGCTTCTTTGAGAGCGTCTAATTTGAAGATGCCCTAAGATTTAGATCATTCATTTAATTTAGACTTTATAACTGTATAAAGTTCCCAATGTAAATTAACTGAGAGAACGCGCTGAAAACAAAGTTTCATCCCATTTATCTCGTAAATTAATCAAACTCTATTTAATAAACCATTGTATTCAGGATGATTTGATATCATTTTACACAATTTCACGGGTTCAAAAACTCGCATTTTTTCGAAAAAAAATGGCCAAACTTTACGCAAATTTTCTGGGTCAGCGGACATTTCTCATCGATTTTGAAATATTTGATATATTTGAAATGTTTCCCTAAGGAAAACATAAAATTCCTTATATTAAAAAATCAAACCTACACATGGGTGATATTATGTTTTTTTTAAGAATTAACCTTGATCATGCCAAATACTAGGTAACTTTTAGTACCATTCTTGTCGTTCATAGCATTTGTATCTCAACTTTTCAACAACAACAACAAAGGTTCATATTACTAACATCATAAACAACAACTTTTGTTTCATGACTTTTTACAAACCATAATAAATTAGCCAAAAATAAACTTTTAGGTATTTGTTGTACTATCTGACACTTTTTAGATGTGTAATTTTAATAATGCCTCACGCGTGCTGTCATTCGTAAAAATGATTTTGGTGGTGTGTGCTTTCTTTTGCTACCGCACAGAGTTAGCACCATTTAGAGCGGTGTATTTAAATATTTTTATTTTTTGTACGAAAATATATTCTGATGAATTATTAAAAGTCATGGAACAAAAGTTGATGTTTATTATGGGGTGTGCAAATGTGTCATATAAATATTTTAACCAATCGCTTATTTAATATAATTTTTTTTAAATTTTACGTAATATAACGAACGTATAATATAGACTTACATTCTATAATTTCATTATTTAATAACAATTAATTACCCTTTTAACATTAATTTTAAATAAAAATTATAAGTTACAAACTACAATTTACATAAATAATTATTTTTTTACCTGAATTAAATTTGACCTTTGCCTAACATGTTCGGAAACGCAATCAAATCGATTCTGACATTCTCATATACTAACCTCACTTAACCTACTAAAGGAGGGACGCACATTATAAGTGTAGTTACCTGCACTGCACCTCGTAAAAATCGTTTATTCCCAGTAGTTCTATGTGTTATCTGAATTGACAACATGTAAAATGATTGTTACATAAAAAGAGCTTTATATATTTTTTTTAATAAAATATGAATATTATTACAAGCGAGATTTATATGAAATTAAGTTGTTGGAAGTGTATTCAGTCCAAGTGAAAATTACATGAAATGAGCGTTATATCTATTGGGATATTAGATTATTCGATTTTTACACAAATGAGGCGCACCCGTTTATGATGTCAGTAATATAGTCCTGCAAGGTCGTTAGTATTTTTTTCAAATAACGTTGTGTAAGTAGATAAGCGTATTAGCTGCAAGCTCACTCCCATTTGAAATAGTTCAAAGCCATCTTCAGTTCCCACCCGTTAGCGAATGTTGTGCTTTTGTCTGCGCCTCGTTTGTGAATGTAATGATGCCTGCATCGCATTGTCTTCTTCTAGACAAGTTTTTGCTATTACAGCTTTCATTTTTTCTCCTTTCACAGTATCCCACAATGGTTTCTTTAACTGAAGAAAATATACTTTAAACAATTTTTTTGCGCTTCACGGATCTATTTGGACTTTAGCCCGGAAAAACATTTTTGGCGTTCTACGTAAGTAGTGAAACCTATCACGACTAATAATATTTAAGAAGCAATTCTATTAAAAAATAGTAAACACACTGTTCTATATTATTATACTAACGTATACGCCCGCAAAGCTGATTTTTTAATTACTAATGTTTGGAAGAGAATTGTTACTAGAGATAACTTCTTTGTAATTTCACTGCGTCACACACATATTATTCAATATTTTATGTTGTTTGTATAAATAAAAATACAATTGTTATTGTTCATTTTCATTTCCAGTCCCATAAACCGCATAATTACAATTCCTTTGTAGCAAATACGACAAGCGTAACTTCCACATTTCAGCTTGCTCATTACTTATGGCTCTTAACTAAAAATAATTGAGTTACTCAGTGCAAGAGTGGTGTTATTAATTTCTTTTTATTTAGTAAGTATTATTTTATGAAACTAAACAAAACAAATTCGCTGTTGTTGAAATTCTATGTACGGAAACCACTTGAGTACGTTTATTTTATGACTCCAAGAGACGAGACGAACAATTCGTATGCCTGGTGGTAAGTGACACGCCTGTCTATAGTAGTTGCAGTGCCACTTAGTTGCAGACATTTAAATTGCGAAGTCACCACCATACACTGACAAATCCTATGACAGGACCTACACCAACTCTCGTAAACTTTATACCTAGATTCAGCAACGGGTTCTTGCGGCCTCCATAAAAAGTATCTGCACAGAAATATGGGAAAATCTTCAGTAAAATAAACCAGTACAGTAAACTCCAAAATCTACTAGAGCGGTAAATAGGTAGGTACATAAGATTTCTTTTGTAAGGCAAAAATTCTGCATTCCGCATTAAAACGTGAGTAAAACCAGCTAAGAACAGATACAAGAGACTTAAAATTTAGGTTTAAAGTTCTTGTGTCCTACGGTGGGCAACGTATTTGCAACATTAAGAACATAACGTTATTATAAATTTCCGTAGGCTGCGGTCGACACTTTCCATCATAGAGACCGTCTGTTTCATTGTATGTTTTAAAAATGATGAAGTGGCGACTGAATGTTGTATGAAATGTAATTTTACAGTGTCATTAGTGCCTTAATAAGAAGCAAAGCCAATTCAATTTAAAAAATCAGATGTTCGGTAAATAAAGTTGTTACACTTACCGGAATTTTAATACTTCTGAAAAAAGCGGTTTTCAGAAGCTAGAAAGTGATTAAGGGCAAGCTTAGACTATGGATTTGGATTAGATTGGAAGGAATTTTTTTCCATCGTCTAATAGTGTGCGTCTAATAGTGTGGTGTCTAAAAGTGCGCGTTCCCATTATGTCGCAACGTTTTATTTATCGTTGGAAGATCGTCGTGTCTAGCTGTTCCTGCTATATCGTTAAGACAATTTATATGTTCACGGCAGCCGCCTTGTCGTTTGCACGACAGAATCGTTTGAAGCTGCGATTATTTGTCGTCACATTTTTATCGTGACGATTTATTTATCGTCTGACGATTGCCGTTCTAGCTCTTCGCATTGTCACGACAGTATATCGTCGTAACGTCAAAAAAGAGAACGATAGTTAATCGTGTTGTTCTATGTGTGAACAACTTCATTTGAAATACAAGCCACGACACTTTAAACTGCACGACTATTTGTCGTCACGACATAATGGGAACGCGCCCTAAGGGGACAAGACAGAATGGTAGGTTCTATTATGTAACAAATTTGCAAAAAGGTTCTGTTTCTGGTTTGACAGTATTAGTAATTGAGCAGCAAGTATGTAGAAAAGAGTAGTTGTACCCCTGAAACTTTGCTATTGTGGCTATCACAGTGGTATTTACAAACTGCCTATTTACATAGTTACATAGTGGTATTTACATAATCTCGAAAAACTGCACATTTATTACTTGGTATTTCGTTAAAATAAACAATATATGTATAATATTAATTTTAAAATAATAAGAGACACACGGAAATTTGTAACTTTTCGTTACCCTGACCATAATCGCAAAATTTTTGCAGAAAAAAACAAAATTTTTTTCATGTTTTTTTTTTAATAATATACCAATTAGAAAATAATATTGATAACCAAGAAACAAAAATCGTATTCTACATAGTAATTATTTTTAAACCTAGCCAGTGCTATTTTTCTATTTGGGTAAAACCGGGTTAGATGCCCCACTTTTTGAAAGGGCCTAATTTCAAAAATCATTTTGTTTTGCCATGAATAATTCCTATGGATATAACTAGTTTAATCTTTTACATTACATTATGACTTGATTTTATTGATGTGAAATGTTAGCATTTACTGATTTTGAAAAAATTTATTTACTTTTTACAAACCTATTTTTTTGAGGATAGATGCCTACCTATTTGAATAGATGCCATACGATTAAAATGCTAAGAAGGTTAGATGTCCTTCAGAATAAAATAGTAAAATTCATAATAAAATTTTTTATTTGTAATCTTTAATATATTGAATATACACATTACATCTTTAATAATAAATACATACGTATACAAATTTACTACCTACTTCACTTCGTATTTTTTGTAGCTATCAAAACATTACATACAAAAATGTTTGAACAGTGATTATTTTGTCTTTTTGTTACTTCTACTTACTTTTAAACTATTATCATTTACTTGTCTTTTTCACTAAAATAATGTACTTTTTTATTTTCTTTTCCTAACTTTCATGTCTTGGTCCTTTGCCCGTAAGGACACCTATACAGCGAAAAATCGAGGCGACTATCCTATTCGATATTAATAGATGCCCTTTTATTATTTAACTGAGCTATATACATAAGAGCGATTATTGACACCAAGGTGAGCAATTAATGCCAGTGTATAGTTATAATAAAAATAAAATGGAATTAATTATAATTTACAAAGTTAGGCGACAATAAATACTTGCGTCTGAAATTTTGAACTGTTTGTCGTGTTCGTCGCGGAGATAAACGCATGCACAAACCAAACGCGTCTATTCCACACGAAGCCCTGCAGGAACTTTAATGAGTGGTGTCCATACTCCTTATTTAAATTAATTATTCTTTGTTGCGATTTGGGGAAGTTAGATTTTTTGAAAACGAGGCATCTATCCCGGTTTTACCCTACTTTCAAACGGTCGCTTTACAAATATGAAAAGTTATAAAAAATAATAATGAAAAAATCTCGGTCATGTTCCATATTTGCTTAGTACATACAGTGTTCAACAATATCCGCAGCGGCCTCTCGATGTTGACGATGTTTTCCCCATGTCACAATTGAATAGAAACGCAAATAGGTTTAACTAATTGAGTTTGCTGGAGTTAACAGACTGTGTTATGATATACTATCTACATAGACATATTATATGCAGATAAAGTCAGATATAGGGTGGAAAAGACCATATTAATAATACTTCCCTGGACGAATTCTTTTACAAGGAGTTCTACTGCTACTGGATAAATGAATGATGAAGTTCTACGCCAGTGTCGACTTCAGGAGCTCTGGTTGCGCGTCTCACACACATAGCCATAACATGGTGTCAAACTGGAGAATTCGTTGTACTTTGAGTACTGGAGCAACGGAACTCATTTTAAGCCACTGTCCAAAACACTCAAACTAGCACCAATTTCGAAAAACTAATTTCCCAAAACGGTCCTACACGGAAACGAACCCAGCACCTCCACATCCAGAGCAAATGGTTGGGTCACCAAATATTAATACGTTACATTTATGTTAATTTTCAAAAAACTTGGTAATGGTTACTGTGGAATTGTGGTGATTATCAGATTGCGGACTTTGTCTTGAATTACGAGCAGTCCTAAATCGGATCCTTAATTACCCAATTACGTTACTGGTGAAAGGAATTATTAAATGAGGCAATTGTACACAAATATTTCGCAGTGTACTTACAGCTTGGTAAAATTTTATTTCCGAGTTTTTATATTCAGGTTACATTGACCCATGAATACGTACCTTATAGACTAACATGCATAATAATATAAAACACTATTTATTTATTTACACGTATAGACTGGGACGTGTGACGCAACGTGGGTGTCCGGTAACCGACCCCGGAAACCTCGACACGTGGCACCTTTCGGCCAACACTTCATGAAAGTCAAGTGTTGAGTGGGTACTCCCATGATAAATGAATTAAAATTCCACCGTTCCACCGTTTTACCGTCCTCGTCGCATTGCTCAACTTTTATTAGCAGTAGAGGGGCTCTTATGAAACAGTTCGTCCAGGGAAGTACTGCCACCACACCTATTTCTGCCGCCGCGTATATGAAGGTTAAGGGTGCTGGTGAAATTACACTGTCAACTTATGTCTCTGGGTGCCGCTCAGATCTTTGAGATTTAAAGCTGGGAGTCGCACTGCAACTGTTAAGGACAGGTGTGTCGGTTACCATCAGGCATATTACTTGTATAGTCCCGTTATTTAGTATCATAAAAAATAAATATCTCGGCTCGGTGGTAATGACGACACAGCTTCAGATATGAGTTCCCATTTATATTATATTACAATAATATACAAAATATTCGATTATACCGATTATACAAATTATTTCTTAAAATTGTTGAATTTTTTCATACTCACGAGTAGAATTCACTTTGTTGGGGACATACCGTCACCTTGTTTACATTATGAAAACAGTTTCGTGTACCAGCGAACGTGCCAACGTTGCACCATTTTCTAATCTATCAATCTAAACCGAAAATCGTTAAAATGCAGCACCCATAAAATTTCAAATCAGCGATAATAGCTAACACAGATTTTGTATAAAAAAAAAATTGGAATAAGACAAATCGATAGCCATCACCTAATTGCAACATAACATTTTCTAAAATGTTACCCGGCCATTTTGTGATTTAACATTTTAATTACGCAAAAAAGTTAATAGACTTGCCCAGACGTTGATTGATATTGCATTTACATAACTTGTAGGATTCAAAGTGATCGTTATAAATGATAATGATAATTATCTAGACAACTATACCTTGATCATTATTTCAATATGTATAAAATTATTCAACATAACCCCAGTACAGACTGCTAAAAAACCGACCTCAAATGTCATTTATCCCATAGTTTGCCACCCTCACAGGTGAAATATTTTCTTCAAATTCAAATTTACCCTCTTTTCAAAACTAATTTACCCTCTTTCCAACAAAAACAGAATCATCAAAATCGGTTGACTAGTGCTGGAGTTATCGCGTAACATACATACAAAAAAACACAGTCGAATTGAAACTCTCCTTCTTTTCTTAAAGTCGGTTATAAATTGCTAACCATGCCGTGGCATGTATTTGTATCAGAGACGTATCCAAACGTGTCAAATTTAATATCAACCTCAAAAAAATTACAGATCAAATCGTTTTCATAAAGATTTTTATTCGTGGTTATTACTTTTCATACTGTTCGTCATTTTTAGTCGAAAATTAAAAAGTAAAAACTTATGTATCATCATGGATAATTATCGGATAATTATCATGATAATTATGAAAGAAAACAAACATCCTGATAATTTCGAACCCTGAAAAATTTGTAATCGTTCCGGTCGAGAAGGTAAATGGTGGTTTTTTAAGTGACGGGACGAACAAATCGTGTGCCTGGTGGGAAGCGACACGTCTGTCCCTAACAGTTACAGTTACTACTAATAAAATGTGGTGGTGGGACTTGTCAATTTATGTCTCAGGGTGACGAGTGCAGTGGCAGTGCCCCGCTGATTTTTGTGATTTAAAGCTCTGAGTGGCATTGCAACTGTTATGGACAAGTTCGCTTGCCCCAGGCGCACCAGGTGCACGACTTGCTCGTCTCGTCACTTGGTTATAAAAAAAAAGTAGGTAGTATCGACCGCGAAGTTGGTAAAAGGGGTGAGTCGCTATCTTTTCACTTGGCCGCGTTACGACGTGCGTAAATGTTTTAATGACACTCGAGGATTCACGACGCGTGACGAAAATGACATAATATATCGCTTTTTATTTTTGTACTGCGACAATTTACATTTTTTTTGTTTTGACAAAGAATGTAACCGTATTATGCTTTGGATTCTCTTAATTACTTTGATTTTATGAAAACATTATATACAATCTCTATCGACCTTATTATAAACAACGTAATCGACATTTTTAGCGAAATTTAGTGCATATTCAGATTTATTTATTTCTCAAATAAATATTACAATATAAATTGCACTAAATGTCAAAGTATAAGATATTATATTGAGGTCGTCAAACAAAAATGAAAATTATCTAGTTCAACCACCGCACATAACACGTATTTTGCTTTTAACTTTTTATTTTTTTTGCTCGACATTTCGTCAACCACGTCTTCATTAATACGCGTCTCTACAAACCGTCCTTACTTTGCCTGTTTTCTAAAAAAGTTTTAACTGGTATTTATTATAGCACATTTTCCCGTTACAAGCTATTTTCTTCTCGCGTTGACAGACTACTCTGCCCTCGAAACGAAAAAAGGTACAACTGCTGTGTAAAGTACGCATAGTTGCGCCTTTTTTCGTTACGAGGTTAGTACTCAATTTTCGTGTCGGGTTTCGAGGCCTGTACAAATCCTGTTGTACTGGAAATTCTCTCAACTCTCACGTCTAGTTTTTCTTGTGATAATTCCCTATTATTATACAATTTCATGTCACGGCTTGTGAAATATTTCCAACGATATCTGCGCAAGCGCAATATTTCAATGTTTGTACATTTTCACGTAAAAGGCAGAGAATTTGAGCTTTATAGGATAGTGACCTGCCTCCATATCAATATGAAGATGATGTAGAAACAAATGAAGCATATTATATAACGTCCAAAGCCGACGAATCATATACCGGTCCATATAGTCGCTTGTTTATTTTAACCAAAAAAACGTCGGCTTCTTTTGTTCTCAACTAAATTTAGCGCATTGTGGATACGCTCGCTGGTTTTCAATAATAATGACCTAAACCAAAATATCATAATGTTACACTTTTGTATCATATTGCAGAACTGCATTCTGAATGTGCTAAATTTTATTTTATTTATTTATTTAATTATTTATTGCACAGAAAAAAACACAAAAACACATTTAGTAACAATAAGGAAAACACTAACAAAAGGTATTGCTTATTCCTAACTGAAATTTATTCCTGCAGACCGGAATACAGGAGACAATTATTACAATAGGGTTACGTGTACAACAAAACAAAAATTATGAATAAAAAAAACAATACCAAAAACATCAAATTGTTAAAACTACATAAATACTTAGATAAATACATATTTCATAGTACAATACTTATAAAATGGATGGTAGAGTCGATAAATAGTGCTCCGTAACTCTCATTTTGAAAATTGCTAAGGGTTTACTATCATGAACAGTAATGGGAAGTGCATTCCAAAATCTGACCACATGAACAGTGAAGGAGTTAGGATAAAAACCGGAATTGAAGGATGGTAAAGATAACTGGGACCTAACGAGAGAGCGACAGGGCTTATCCTGGGACCTGAGAAAGCTGAAACGCTCTTTCAGATACCCGGGAGACAAAGGGTTGTGCAGATATTATAGAGAACGGAGACAGTATGCAAATTCCTGCAGTGACGAATGGGAAGCGAGTTGAGTTGAAGCCAAGAATTTTATTGTGAATAAGATACCGAGCTCTCCATTGGTGAAAATAATCACGTTACAACATTGGACTGGTTTACGTTTGGTCAGTATTGCGCTCTAGATACGACTCAATTTCTTTTTAAATCATCTTCTAGATCAATTAGATGTTTTTGAGATAGATTGTTATTCTAGAAAGCCTTCGAGCACATTTAAAATTAATACGAGCCAATTTGGCGTTAGCCACTACTTTTGAAAACTAAAAACCACTTTAAAAACCACTACTTCCTTTTAGTATGTCATCATCATCATCATCAACCCATTTATATGTCTCACTGCTGGGCACGGGTCTCCTTTCAGAGGAGGGTTTAGGCCATAGTCCGCCAAGCTGGCCCCATGCGGGTTGGGGACTTCACACGTTTTCCGAGGGTTGTGAACCATCTTCATCTTGCAGGTTTCATCACGATGTTTCCTTCACCGAAAAGCTCATGGTCAACTTCAATTTAAATTTCGCACGTAAATTTCGAAACTCAGAAGTGTGAGTCCGGATTCAAATCCACGACCCTCTTCTTGAGAGGCAGTAAGTCAAACCATTAAGCTACCACGGCTTTTAGTATGTAATCTTTGGCTATAAAACGTATTTTCGCCTCGATTTCATAATTTGTAATTTCATACTTTTTAACGCGTTACTAATTTGACCGCCGTAACTTTATAAGCGGACTATTGCGTCCAACAAGGCAGTTTTCTTTCTAGTTTCTGACTTTGAAATACTACATTATAAAGGTCTAGTCTTTACAACTCGAGGGTAGAAGTCTCTAACTCCTTAACCTCGGTCCATAGTTGGCATACCCTCACTCTGCACAACTTTATGAACCACCACTCACACCGCTCACCCAACGCCTAACCCCTTATTCTTTCTTTTTTAACATAATTTTAGTTATCTGTACTTCTGCAAATACATTTATTTTCCTCTTATTTTCTTCTTTGGTTTCTTAGTTCAGCCTTCTTAGATTTTTTCTTTTATTTGCGTCGCAGAAGCGACTGCTACTAAAATTATAAATTAGTTTAACAGCAGTAAAGCTTTCATAAAGTTCGTCCAGGAAAGTACTCCCACCTTACCTATTTCTATCGCCAAGCAGTAATGTTAGCATTACTGTGTTCCCGTATTAAAGGGTAAAGGTGCTGGTGAAATCACAGGCATATACCATGTACTTGTGTCTCAGGGCGTTGGGCGCAGTGGCAGTGCCCCTCAGATCTTCGCGATTTAAAGCTCTGAATGGCACTACTAGTGTTATGGATCAGGCGCACGACTTGTTCGTCCCGTCACTTGATATTATAAAAAAATAGTAAATAAAAATGGTACATACAATAAAGTAAATTTATTTAAAATTATTTTAAAGAAAACGCTGGATTAGCCACATTTTTAGCGACTGGAAGACCTGTTCGGAGCACTGGTAACATCGACAGGTAGGTGGTTGTATCGCGTTGGCTCATCGCATTTATGGTCAGTGTCGTCTTTTATATCTGCACCGATTTCCTTGTCACCGTGGTTTTAAATCTGTTTTACTTTTGGATATTTAGAAGAAATATAATTTACATGTAACAAAGACCATTTGCGACAAGTAGATTATTTGATCCATATATTCTAAAAGATGGATATCACAAGAGCCCACCAAGAGATAATAAATCGGAAAGATAAATCATAAGACTGAAGCTTTACTATGACCGCTAACTCGCCCAGTAAATCCTGCTATTTCTTAAAGACTTATGTACCTAGTAGGAGTACAAATACTGCGGTATTTTTCTTACAAAAAACATAAATTACGCCTAAAAATACTTGTACCGACCGACTGGAAAGATAGCGGCAATCTCACATTTTACTCAAGAAGACTGTATGTGCTTCTCGATTTTATGTTTCTACTTTTCATTTCTGCACCAAAGTATTATACAAATAAACGAAATTTTATTATATACCGTTGCTAATTTACTTAGAAATACATGCATTTTGGAAAAATAAATTAGCGTGTGATATATCAAATCTTTCTAGTGTAACATTGTGGATTGTAATTTCTCTTCTCAGATTGGAAGGAACTATGATGACTTGAACAATAAATAACTAAAGAATATTTTTATTGTGATAACAAGTGACTGGACGAACAAGTCATGCGCCTGGTGATAAGCGACATGCCTGTCCATAACAGATGTATTGCCGCTAAGAGCTTTAAATCACAAAGATCTGAGGGGCACTGCACTGCGACCGTCATCTTGAGTCGTAAGTTGACAAGTCCTATGTGCCTGTTTCTACCGGAACGTAGTAATGCTCACATTACTGCCAGGTGGCAGAAAAAACTAAGATGGCAGTACTTTCCTGGAATCTTTCGTATGGAGCTCTACTACTATTAAACATAAATAGTATTGCGTGTGTACTTCTGAAAATGACGGTGTTATTGTTTATTAAAATATGGTACATTTTTCTTAGCTTAAAAATAATCCTAATGAGTCTCAATTGAGCGAAGTGTTTTACACCGACACACTGGGTCGTATCTAGAGCTCTACTCAATGCTCAAGTCAGGATTTGAGTATGGTTTAAAGCACTCGAAATCATACTCAAGTCCCTGCCATTAGGGTCGTATTTCCAGTGCTTGTGTTGCCAGTGCCATCCTGACTTGAGCATTGAATAGAGTTCTAGAATACGACTCTTAGTATAGATAAAAATACATAAATAAAAAAGAAATACTAACTAACACAAATTTGTGAAAAAACAATCTTTGAATATTTTTTAAATTGTCATATTTTTGTTTTATATCTAATAACTTCGGGTAAGATGTATACGCAATTTATTTCTTTAAAGTTCTATTTCCATAGTAGTTAATAACTCTAGAGAATGCAAATTTATCCAAGTATTATTATTTTTTAATATACCAAGTGCGGCGAACAAGTCGTGCACCTGGTGGTAAGCGACACGCCTGTCCATAACAGTTGCAGTGCCACTCAGAGCTTTAAATCGAAAAGTTCTTGGGTTCACTGCCACTTAGCACGTCAGCCTGAGACATAAGTTGACAAGCCCCATGTGCCCGTAATTTCACCAGCATCCTTACCCTTCCAAACAGGAACGCCGTAATGCTAACATTACTGCATGGTGGCAGAAATAGGTAAGGTGACAGTACTTCCTTGGACGAACTCTTAATAGGTATATAATGAACAGAATAGATAATGTAGCTCTCGTCAAGTCAAGAAAATCATTAAGGTAGCCAGACCCGGATATCATCAAGGCGCGCTACACGCTTTCTTTATATTAACGGCAGCGCGCAGCAAAACACGCAGATATTCACATATCCTCATGCTCTATGTACTGCTCTATGTCTCTATAAACGTTTGTGTGCACGTTACACCGACTTTCCGCTTTATTGAAAAAAATTGGTACTAATTATTAATACAAAGATCGAACACTCAGAAAAAAATCCTTCGATTGGGCCGGATTCGAACCGACGTCTTCTAGCGTACCGTGGCAGACGCTATACCAACTAAGCCACGGAACGGATGTCACAATATCGATCCTATGTGAAATAGACTATAGTAGCGCAGCTGCCGCGTCATAGATGCGACACTGCAGCGCTTCTACAAGCGTCTAATTTGAAAAGCGCCTTGTATCATGGTATTTTTTGATACTTATTTATTCAGTCGTGATGTCTTGAGGCTTACTACTTACTTACGGTATAAATATCAACTCTAGTGCCCGGAGCATGTCACATTTTTCTTTTTGTTTTAATCTTTGGAACGTGTTACTTTTTCTTTAAGTCAAAGTGTTATACTTCAATTTTCTTTTGAAAAGAGGAACCTAAATTTCCTCTAACACAATTTGCACGAAATTCGCGATCTACTTACAACGTTCCATCGAGTTATGCGCTTACCAAAACTTTTTTCATATTACGTGCCGTGTCTATACAAATATTTATTTTTGCCAAACAAGGGCCGAATAAGAAAGTTAGCAGCTTAATAATAAACTAAGCAGTACAACTCGTAAATATTAAGTTATTTGTACTTAGATAACTAAGCTATTAAGTTAGAAAAGTGAAACAATGTAAGTACCAACTACATTTTTGTGTAATGTTATTAATAACGGGAGATTTAATACTGTTAATGAACCAACATTGAAAAGCAACTGTTTTAACACATAATATCTTTTTTGAAACCAGGTGATTGGACAACATATCAATTATAAAAAAGAACTAAAACGTCATAACCTGGTAAAAAGTAATGTTTATTTTATTGAATATCATGATATTTTTACTACCATAGTTCCAACCAACGATATCTACAATGTACTAGCGTACTTTACTTCGTTTCAATCCATTTTGAACAAAAAGTGAACAAACAAGTCACTGACCCGACCATAGACGGTTTAGTGATGGCCAATTGTAACGCCAACTACAAATCGATTAATTAATTGAATGAATCGATTAGTGTAATTGAGTCATGCTAGCAGTTTTCCTTACATAACCTATATAAGCATATTTAAAATTCCAATTTAAATACTCCTTCAAATCCTTACATTTAGATACTCGTTCGATTGTGATTAAAATATTCGATTTAATAATCGATTACTAAACTTTAATTGATTGAACCGAATGTTTTTTTTTTTCGAACTGCACTATGCAACCATAGGTAAGTCATAGAAGTATAGATAGCGATGAAAGAGACTCAGTCTTTTAAGGCGTTTTATAACGACTCGACTCCACTTTACAGGACTCGACTCTAAAATTAAGACGTGAGGTTCGAGTTTTTATTAATAAGACGCAGTCGTTATACTAAAAGACTTAAACGACTTATACGACTTAAACGACTTGAACGATTTAAACTACTTGAACAACTAAAACGACTCGAGTTGTTTGCAATGGACTTATACCTATTTTAGTTTTATTAAACCCGAAGTTTATAAATAAAAATGACGTAGTGTGTAGTAAATAATCACGTTTATTTACTTATAATAAAAATTAGGATTCAAAGAGTGATTAAGCAATAGGTACGAGATTTTAAGACCTCATTATATAATGATTGCACACAATACTTTTTCTGCGAGTAAATTAAAATAATGAAATACAACCAATATTTAAAAGTCTATGGAAATCCAGTTCTAACGTGCTCTTTTTTTATTTTGTGTAATGTTGGTCTATTACCACTTTTCTTATTAAGAAGTCCTGGTACTTTTTTAAACTTCTTTAGAAACCCATGCACAGTAGTGAGTTACAATTTATCTGTAATACATAGAACAAATATAATACATAAATATCACGCCTGTCGCCCATTCAGGGGTAGGCAGAGACTGTCAACCTCCACTTAATACGTTCACAAATAGCATGTTTC
The DNA here is from genome assembly GCF_003589595.1 of Hyposmocoma kahamanoa. Taxonomy (NCBI): domain Eukaryota; kingdom Metazoa; phylum Arthropoda; class Insecta; order Lepidoptera; family Cosmopterigidae; genus Hyposmocoma; species Hyposmocoma kahamanoa. The sequence goes on from NW_020653716.1 coordinate 308,388, forward strand.
ATTCATCATTATGGTCAAACGATGGTATCAGACACTAAAATTTGATAAAATACTTTGACTGTTTGGTTCTGTATCCATTCACTTTTATATTAAAGAAACAAATAGTTCCCAAAAAACAAATTCTTGAATTGGTTATAATTTAACTGACTTCTGTGAACAAAGCTACGTTAACGTTTACCATCAATCGTAAAATAAATATCTTGTGGGTAGAAATAAAATCACGCATACGACTCATGACTCGCGACTCCCGAAGCTATAAGACGCCAGTCGTTTTAGTCCTTTTAGTCGTTTTAGTCCAACAAGTCTTTTAAGCTTCATAAGTTTAAAAGACTTCGACTTAAATTAGTCTTCAGTTTTAGTCTTATGTCTCAAGACTTGAGGTTTAAAAGACTAGACTAGTCGTGAGGCGTTAAAAATTAGTCGAGGTTTTTAAAAGGCCTTAAAACACTGAGTCTCTTTCATCACTATGTATAGATGAATAATAACCTCACTTTTGGACTACCATTTTTCAAATACGATTTTACGATGCTATCCAAATGAATATTGTTGGAAAAAGTGATAATATATCAAGTCTAAATCTTCGAAATATACGTGTAAGTGTTACTTATTCTATTTATACAGTGATTGCTTTAGAATTTTAACCAAACAGGCTTAGAATAATAACGCATAGAAACCTAGCCCGCACACGCTAATTGTGGCAAATTGTAGGACACCGTATGGGCCTATATGAGCAAGCGGGCAGTCAGTGCTCAAGGTCAAGTTGTACCGCGAACAGCTCAAAGATTTTTGGTAAAAATGACGAAATGTGCGGTAATTGGGTTTAAAAATAGATCAGACAAACATAAAATAGACACTAACATCACATTCCACAAGGAAGTAACGCGTTTCAACTTGTATTTTTATGTATATATTCACTAAGACAGAAAATTAATTTCGTTGCAACAAGATACGAAAATGTTGCAAAGTAACGGGATTTTTCTCCCCATTTTGCTATTCTGTTTCAAAATAATTATATTACGTAATTTTTTGAGAATAGGCAATATCGCGACGGTTGCAAAATTTCTACAAATGTACACCGCCGCAACAAAATTGTAGGGAATTTACGTTAGCTATTTTTACGAAATATATTTAATATTTGCCTTCATTAGTTTGATGTGAAAAATCATTATTCTTGTTCATTATACACTCATTTAAAAAAATTGTCTTGGCCACACTCAAAAGTTCGTAACTAAAATTATTTCAGGGAACTAACACTGACTAAAAAGTCATCGTCAGTTCTCCAAAATCGTGTATAAATAACTTTCAGGTTCAGGTTCTTTATTGTTATCATGTACTTTTCACGTAAACATACCCACAGATAATATCAGGCTATTTATATATTCAAATTGGATAGTCGCACTTAAACTCGGTTGTAGGTTTTTCAAAAATGTATTTTTAAACCATAAGGAAATGGCATGTATATCTGAACACAAGATAGCGGGCAAGACTTCTAATTCTTCTTCTTCTAATTCTTCGCCATCTTGGATTTAGAAATATGTGCTACATTCGGAATGAGCAGTCCCAAATACCTCGAAAACGACACCCAACTTGCTATTATTCGAAAAATCGTGCCCGCCATCTTGGATTTAGAAATTTGTGCCATATTCTTAATGAGCACCCCCAAATACCTCGAAAACGACACCCAACTTGCTTTTATTTGAAAAGTCAAGTCCGCCATCTTGAATTTACAAATAAGTGCTATATTCCTAATGAGCACCCCCAAATACCTCGAAAACGATCCCCAACTTGCCATTATATGAAAAATCGTGCCCGCCAACTTGGGTTTAGAAATGAGTGCCATATTCGTAATGAGCACCCCCAAGTACCTCGAAAATGATACCCATATTGCATTTATTTCAAAAGTCGTATCCGCCATCTAGGATTTAGAAATAAATGCCATATTCGTGATGAGCACCTCGAATACCTCGAAAACGATTCCCATTTTGCATTTATTTGAAAAGACGTGTCCGCCATCTTGGATTTAGAAATGAGAAAAGTCGTGTCCGCCTTCGTGTATTCAGATATAAATACCATTTCCATAAGGACTACCAAAAATAAATTTCTGAAAATTCCTGTCACTTGACGTTGTCGATCAACAGTAACGATCGACAAAATCGAGCATATGTGTAGGCACCTGATCGAGATTGTCGATCGACAAAATCGAGCATCTGTAGGCACCTTTAACTTAATGATGAGTTAAGCAAGATATAATTTCCCCACTTTTGAGGGAAATGTTATTCCATGGCATCATTATTTGTATATTTGTGTGCGTGCCGACGAGCGTAAATACAAGTTGCTTACGCCTACATGAATTTGATTTTTGCCTCACTTGTGACAGTGCGTTTGATATGAAACTATCATTCTATGCGTTATTATTGTAAGCAAACAGGTTTATTTACTTTTTGTTCAAAATGGATTGGAACAGACTATAGATGCGGCGTTCTATACATACACTGTGTTTTACTGATGTGCGGTGAAGACGCTACACGTCATTTTGTTGGTAGTCAAACATTCAAGATGGAGCACGCAGATGCGGTCCTCTTTGTAAATTAATGACATGACAATCTTTAGTCGATGTTTTCTAAAAAATAGTTTTTTTTAGATAGGTCACTGTAATTCTAAAGATGCGAACATCACGTGGCTGGCGATGGTACTCTTACTTTTGTACATTTTTTTTATATACCAAGTGACGGACGAACAAGTCATGTGCCTAATGGCAAGCGACACGCCAGTCGATAACAGTTGTAGTGCCACTCAGTGCTTCAAATCTCAAAGATCTGAGAGGCACTGCCACTGCACCCGTCACCATCAGACATGAGTTGAAAAGTCCTATGTGCCTGCAATTTCACCGGCACCCCTACCCTTCAAAATCGAAACGCTGTAATGCTGACATTACTGCTTGGCGGCAGAAATAGGTAAGGTGGCAGTTCCCTGAACGAATTCTTTCACAAGGAGCTCTACTGCTCTACTTTTGGTATGCAATTTTGTAAGCACTTTATGTTTTTTCTTTTTATTAAAAACTAAGTGTGCATTTGGCTTCCATCTCACCTGATGGAAAGTGACGATGAAGTCGACAATGGAGCTTGTTCACCTAAATAATGCCTATTTACTCTCGCCTTGAAAAGCTCCAAGTTGTAATGTTCAGGGAACAAATCTGCAGACAGGAAATTCCACTCCATAGCCGTTCGCCATATAAATGTGGAAGCGTAACGTTTCGTGCGAATTGTTGGAATATCCACAACTCCCCCCAAGGTCCTCCGATTGGGGAAGGCGGAATTAATTCGTGCAATTCTCTCGCACACTCTCCGTGACATATCCTGTAGAATACCGATAAACAGGCAACTTTACGACGGTGTTCAAGGCTTTGCAGCTTCTCCTCTAGTAATTCTGAGTCACCTTATAAGTCTTTTGACACACTTGTCAATTGAATCTAAGATGGCCAGTTGGTATTTGCTAATGTTGTTTGCTTAAGGGGGAAATTCGTAACTGACATTTGATTGCTCATATTTAAGTATAACTATATTGTACAATTAGATCGTGAATTTTCCTAAAATGTAAAAATAAAATAAATCATAATATTACATCCAAAGGCATAACCCAAATGATTCCTTAATTATAATTTACTGTATGTATACATGTGCCAACATATCCAGGGATGCTCCATAACTTTAAGTCAGGCTCGCCCTCATTTCGTACATTCTTTTCACGGGTTCCCGCCTTCAATTATTTTAATTAGAACATTTTCTACCATGTCATAGCACGGTCGTCTCTCCACTACTCCATCAGATGCACGCCCGGCATTCATTGCAGGTCCGAAATTAAAATTTATGGAGATCCAACGGAGAAGAGGGTTATAATGAAGAAAATAAATGGTTTAAATAGTTTAATGCACTTTAAATTTCTCAATCTGCCTTCCTATGAAACAAAGACTTGTAGTTTAGTTTTCGGGCTGAATAATCAGATCGGAATAACGGAGAAATACCCCGAGGCACCTTCTTCATGGCACCGCATAATTTTGGAAAAACGCAATACATGGACGATGATATGGTTAACTAATTTAATAACAAATTAATGTGTGGAGAAATTTGGATTAACGTCTTTTATTCATTGCAGTATCTACTTGAAAATAATTGCAAAAATTTATCGAGTTCTTAAGTTTTCGCGATTGTTACACATAGGAAATGAAACTATTTTTACGGATTTAAATTGCGTATAAAACCAACGTTTCGGTCCCTTTACAGGCCCCATGGTTACACTTGATTGTGGTGGTAAAGTCATCAACTAGTTATGTCTAATGCATACCACCCTATTTTTTCCACTACAATTACAAAAGTTAATAACGCACAAAAGTTAATAACATAGCCCCGCACTAGGGAAACCCTGGGTCGCGGGTGCTATGGACACACACATAGACAACCACAAATTACACCCAAACTCACGAGAGAAATAAATGTAGGCCATATAAATATTTCTCCCGGCCCGAGAATCGAACCTGGGACGTCTGCGTGGCATGGTAACCGTTCGGCCAAAGTTATCAACTGACACCTTATTTTTAACTTCACAATGAACATTCCAATATACGCCACATATTGTTTTTTTTATATTTTAACAATATGAATTTGATTAAGTTAAATTTATTATTAATAATGAAAATTAGAATAAATTAAACTATATTAATCAGTACTGCAGTCTTACGTCTGTTTGGAATTTTCGGTGGCGAGCGGTGCAATGATGAAATGTTGCTGTTGGCTTCATGTCAAACAGTTCTTTAGAACATTGGCCATTGTACAAGCGATAGAACAGACATAGGGAGGCAAAGTCTCTCCTCGCAGACAGTGGTCCAATATCGTCTGTAAGCACAGGATCGTCAACAATTCTCATAGCCCATCTTTGAACCGCGTCAAAGGGCCCAAGCTGATCCGGGAGCTCCCGCCCAATGATGGCAGAAGTGATCCAAATGACACATGTCTAAATCCGGGTTCGCAACTCTAGTTTCTCGGAATTTATGTTTTTTTTTATTACATCACATGACGGGACGAACAAGTCGTGCACCTGATGGTAAGCTACACGCCTGTCCATAACAGTTGCAGTGCCACACAGCTTTAAATCGCAAAGATCTGAGGGCCACTGCCACTGCGCCCGTCACCTTGAGACATAAGTTGACAAGTCCCATGTGCCTGTAATTTCACCAACACCCTTACTCTTCAAAACCGGAACACAGTAATGCTAACATTACTGCTTGGTGGCAGAAATAGGTAAGGTGGCAGTACTTCCCTGGACGAACTCTTTCACAAGTAGCTCTACTGCTACTAAAACGTACATGTATATGTTTATAAAAACGAGCCCTGTACCCCTCCTACGGTGGGGTCGGGCTCGGCCTGCGGCGCGTGGTTGAGTTCAGTTTACAGGGTGTGGTCATGCTCTTCGGTGGCACAACAGTTAGTACTATGGGCGCTTGATGAGGAGGTCGATTCCTGATTTGGGCCAATTTAAGAAATGAATATTTCTAAGTTGGTTTTGGTCTGATTATTCTGGATTATCGTTGTTTTGGTATTCACAGTACACGAAATTCGGCAGTAGTTTGGCATTTTTTCCCCCTAAATACTTCTCTTTGGCATAGTTTTCAAGAAAATGGAATCTAACAGATATGGTTGAGATACAACAACGCTATGATAAGTATCTGATTTCCACTACATCAGGAAGTATGCCATACATTTTTACATTTGTGAGATCTTGTACTCGTAATCTATTACGCCTCCGTATATAATTACCTCCATACGAAGGCGTGCGGACGCTAAGGACTTCGCCCTCCGCGGCCTGCGGCCACGGCACTTAGGACTTTGTTTTAAAAAAATTTAAATGGCTCTTTAATGGCGGACATATTTACAAATTACAAAAATGTATTATAACCACTAATTATTATCAAACAATCTTAGAAATCTTTCGTGCTAATTTTCAGTCCGAGCAAAGCAAATTACATAAATAAATTACGGCTATATCGAAAAACAGTTTGTATGGTAGCCATATTGAGAAATGGTGAAAAATAAATTTAACCGCTAATTAATATTAAACACCCATAGAGACCCCGACATGTCCATTTTTAATCGAATTAGTGCAAATTTTTATCTGCCCCTAAAACAGTTTGTATGGCGGCCATATTTAAAAATGGCGAAAAACCAATTTTGATCACAAATTATTATCAAGCACTCCTAGAGACCATACGCCAATCAATACCATATGCCAATTTTCAAAGGGATCTGAGCAATTTTTTTAGCTACCACTAACGAACGCTTCTATGACGGCCATATTTAAATAGCGTTATAAAATAGCGAAAAACAAATTTTGAGCACAAATTATTATCCGGCATTTCTAGTGGCCTTCACATGCCAATTTTCAGTCGAATCAGAGCAAATTTCTTTCGGTAGCTATTTTTAGCGAAAAAAACACTTATATGGCAGCCATACAAAAAAATGGCGAAAAGAAATTTCTGACCCCAAATTATGATTAAGGACTCCTAAAGACCCTCACAAGCCAATTTTCAGCCGGATCGAAGCAAGTTTTTCTTCGGCCGCCATTTTGAAATCTTGGATTTTTTTAAACTCAGGCAGTTGACCAGTGCTACCCTCTATGACATTACTTTGAGCACCTCCTACCTATCTCTAATAGTTTCCGTGATAGGAGGCTTTGTAATTGGTATGGCGGCCATCTTGTTTATTTGAATTTCGAACATTTTTTACTTACCGCGGAAATTGACCAGGGTGTATCTCATAAAAATACACAATAATCCCCCCCAGGTATTATAGATTTTGCAGGCCGTTGATCACTCTTCCATATTTTCCTCCTCATATTTCATTCCTCTCATATTTGATTCTTTGCTTTGAAGCCTATCCGCGTACAACGGTATAAATATTTTTTTTCACCATATCGGGAAGTATGCATTCTATTTCTATCAGTGAGTAAGAACTTGTAGTTTTATATATATTATAATGTACACGTATGTACTAGAATGTATGTGGACACAGTTGGCATTAAAGATGACGTTACGTATTTTTGATTCCCGTGTTTGACACAGACCAATGTAATGCTATCTCTTCTGGCTTGAGACGGCACGTAGTAGTTAAACAAAGACAATACATGTTTATGTTTTCAACTTCGAAATGCATTATATATATAACGTCTGATTTATATATGTCAACATAACATGTCTTGTGGGATCCATAGTCTAAGTCTAGAACACTACCCTTCACATTGCGTCTGTCCTTTTTTTTCTATACTCTTTTTACTATTGTTTATAGTATTTATTTATTATTATTTATTTTTAGTATTATTATTTATTATGCGTCATGTTATACTTTTCAAACCGATTTCAAAAAAAAGGAGGAGGTTCTCCATTCGACTGTATGTTTTTTTTTGTATGCGTGTTAAAGAAGGTACCTCCATAGTGGTCCCATTTATTTTGAAGAAAATCATCCACCTCTAATGGTGGCTGTTCACGCATGAAGATTCAGTTTTATAAATAGCGCCTAAATTTTATTACAAGGAGAAATTATTTTAATGGTTGATTTTGCTATTCAATTAATTCAAGGCGTTTTTCTCTCAATATACTTTGAGTAGTGAGAACCGATTTTTATTATCTCTTGTGTCAAGTTCCGAATAGTGGCGAACTAGGGGATGAATCCGGGTTTGCGCACTTTCCGGTAACCGATGTCAATAAAACTTATACTTAGGTTCGTATTCCAGAACTCTACTCAATGCTCAAGTCAGGATTTGAGCAGACTACGACCCTAATGGCAAGGACTTGAATGGGATTTCTAGTGCTTTGAATCATACTCAAGTCCTCACTTGAGCATTGAGTAGAGTTCTAGAATACGACCGAAATCGGTTACCGGAAATTACATAATTCCACGTACCTTTGAGGTCGGTTTTTTTAGTACTCTGTACTGAGATTATTTTCTTTTTGATGTGTTAATTTTAACGATAATGTATGTACTTACATATATAAAAATGAGTATGTGCACAACATATTCATTGGAAATCCTTGTTAATTAAACTGTTGTTGTTCCAAATGGAATAAAATAAAAAAATATATTATATCGCCGGTTTTGCAATAAACGCCTGTATACTACGAAACTTCTAGAAAAAAACTATGCAGTGTCTTAATCGTAACTTGGGGAAATCAAAACCTTTAACGGAAAATAACATTCAGTTCATTTTTGTTCTCACATCTCACAAGGGAATTAACACAATGTAGCAATGCTTCTCGTTTTTATTACTCAGATCTAGATTTTTTTTGTTGCTCCGGGATATTATAAATTATATTGCGCAATACCTATTAAGGCGAAATGACATCGTGGTTGCGTAGGCTTTCATTCGTGTGAGGTAGATATAAAGAGAAATTCATTGCATGATATTTAAACATTTGCCTTTTAGAAATAAAATGTACTCTCGGTAAGATTAAATTGCCTCCGTAGCCGAGGTCCTGGGTTCGATTTCCAGGCCGAGAGAAACATGTGTATGGCCTACATTTATTTCTCTCGTGAGTTTGGGTGTAATTTGGGGTTGTATACGTGTGTGTCCATGGCACCCGGGACACAGTAATTCCCTAGTGCGGGGCTATGAGTGTGTAAAAACAAGATAACCTGCTGTTTACGATAATCGGCGTCCGTGTCTAATAAGTAGCAATAGGTGATTGCAAGACTTGCGAAACTCTTGCAGCAAGACCGAGATCAAGGCTGGGCTTAGTCTCATCTTGGTCTTGAATTGGGCAACACTAATTAGTTACAAAGTTAGTTGAAAAAAACAAATATGCGCTATTTAGATTTAAAAAAATAGTTTCATTTTAAAATGTACGGTCAATAAAAAAGGGTGTCTTATAGTGGCACTTCACATAGCTTCTTGTATTCGCTATTGGGTGTTTGATGTACTTGGAAAAATATTTAACGTACAAACGAGCTTGCAGATACTGACAAATATGACCGTCTACACGTGCAACCAAATAAAATAATAAATAGATTTGCCTATTTGGCTCGTTTGATGTACATACGTTGAGAAACCGATCAGCGCGCGGTAACGCGAGTTTGGTGTTTGCAGTATTTGTCGAATAGGCAAACAAGGCAAATACTTCGCCACACATGCTATCTACACATGGTGATTGTTTTCCCATATATATCAAATACAAATAGCCATGAGAAGTGTCACCATTACATTATACAAGTATAAACAACTGAGCAACTTCAACCTTCTTTAAACATTAAACCCCAAAAGCCCAAAATAGCTTCAGTTTTAATTACTAAATTTCATAAACGACCTCAAAATTGGATTCTTAGAAAAGGCATGAAACAATCCGTTCTTAGACGCCTTGACACAGTAGCGAAAACGTTGTGCGACAAGCGTCCTTCAAGTGTTGACATGATGTCAGATCCGTTATTAAGGTTCTCACACGCTGACACCTGTCACAGCGACATGCGAAACTACAACCTTAGCATAGCAATAATACGTAGTCGATCACAACAACGCAGATAGATGTCGCAACGCCTACTGTGATATTCTTGCTATTGCACGAAAATCGGAGCCCAGACACATACACAACAATTATGATAAAAATTAATTACATGAACGTGAAATATTGCGTTATAAATGGTAAAACATTTTTATGGACATTTTAAATACCTTTGCTAGCAATGCAAGTGGAAGGGCACAACCTCAGCTTTTCGAGACGCGCTAACAAGCCGCGGCGTGTTGCATTTAAAGAAAATCTGGTATTAATTAAAATTCCGAAGAAGAGCTCCGTAACCCCTCCCGTACTTCACCCCTCTCGTTCATTCGCACAACTCCAAGCTTGAACATTAAGTTATCTACGGTGCCTCGTTTGGATACCACACTTGACTAGCAGGAATGTTTGTTTCCAACTCTGAATTTTTAGTACTTAATTGAACGTATAACCTTCCAAATTATCTACAGATACAATTATCATCAATACGTTTTTTTTTAATAAGGTTTCGATGTGCGTGTACATATTGAACTATATAAATTAAAAAAAAAATCTTACAACTTTTCCATAGTCGTGTACGGTGTCGGCTTCATTTATATTATTGTCTTTCTAAAATCTAACTTCATATCGCAAAATGTCTGCATTTTTTACTTTAAACTACTTCATACATTGTCATGACACTGTGTTGTCTCTAGACGAGCCACGAGCAGACTGCTCTACCGGAATTTGCATTCATTGCGTCGCGAACTTTTCTCAATGTGTGCCCTGGATTTGTCTGGCCTACCTAAATATTACATTTTATTGCGCACTCGCATTCTTGCGTGGTATTTTATATTCCGGGCTAGCCAAACTGTAGAATTTTAATGTTGCTGGAAAGAGTATGGATGTAATCGTAATGTTTGAGCTAACAAAGGTCGTACCAAAAAATGTATCAGTTATAACAAACAACTTTAGAGTAAATACAATTCAAAATTCTGAAAAATAATTTATGAATCCCATAAACATATGCGCAGCAAATCGGATTTTTTTATGGAGAAATACATATAGTTTAGTAGAAGTAGAGCCACTTGTGAAAGACTTCTTCCAAGGAAATACTACCATCACTATCACCTTGCTTATTTTTGCCGCCAAGCTGTAATATGAGCATTATTGCGTTTCAGTTTTGAAAGGTAAGGATGGTGGTGAAATTCTAGACGCATGGGGCGCGTTAACTTACGTCTCAGGGTGACGGGCGCAGTGACAGTGCTCGTCAGATCTTTGTGATTTAAAGCTCTGTGTGGCACTGCAACTGCTATGGACAGGCGTGTCGCTTACCACCACGACATGTTCGTCCCGTCACTTGGACACATAATAAAAAAAGAAAATAAATCAATTTTGTATCATCGTTGCAGTTTTTATTTTTTTGCTAAAGTTAGTAAGTCCTTATTCCGAGTATGATCACCAGCCGAAACCTTATCGCATCTCATTGTTACAGCCTGTATACTGCCGTCGGTTAACCAAAACGCGACTAAGTGACAAAATATTTTTTGAGATACATAAAATACCGTAACCCACTTTTAGTATGTTGAATTTGTTTAATGATATTTCAGCTAATATCGTTAGTGTAAGTTCCGATAAGTCGAACACGTTAACTAATTTTAATTGTTTTTGAAGGAGAATTTTGTGTTCTATCTTTTTTTAACCAACTTCAAAAAAAGGAGGTTCTCAATTCGATTGTATACTTTTTATAATGTATGTTACGCGATAACTCCGGTATTTGTGCACCGATTTTCGTGATTTTTTTTTGTTGGAAAGAGGGTACGCAAAGTGGTCCCATTTAATTTTGAAGAAAATCATACACCTCTAAGAGTGGCTGTTCACGCATGAAGAGTCATTATTATAAATAGCGCCTAAATTTTATTATAAGGAGCAATTATTTTAATGGTTGATTTTGCTATTCTCCAATTCAAGGCGATTTTCTCTCTCAATATACTTTGAGTAGTGAGACCCTGTTTTTATTATCTCCCATGTTAAGTTCCGTATAGTGGCGAACTAGGGGATGAATCCGGGTTTGCGCACTTTCCGGCAACCGATTTCGGTTTTTTAGTACTCTATACTGAGATTATTCTATTTAAAACCCCTTCGGCCGCGTACGAAACCGGAGGTTCGTAACCAGTTGCGAAAATAACATAATTGTGTTTTGTACGATACCAGTTGCGAACGAAGACTTTTTTGTACTCGCACGAAACCGTGGTTTTTCGTTCGTACCTGGTTACGAAAAAAGCATAATTTAAAACGGATATTTGATCACTTGTCATTTAGCCGCGTTTTAGTTAGTAGAGGGCCGAATACTTCACCTACATAACTTTTCCATCAATAATTATTTTGCGACATAAACTTTGTCCTCAAGTCAATTTTTATCTGACTTCAAAAAATGGAGGAGGTTCCCAATTCGACTGTGTGTTTGTTTTTGTATATAAATTACGCTATAATTCTGGCATTAGTGAACCGATTCGGATGATTATTGCTGAAAAGAAGGTACCAATAGTAGTGGTCCCATTTAAATTTGAAGAAAATATTCCACCTCTGAGGGTAGCAAACCAGGGGATGAATGACTTTTGACGTAATTTTTTTAGTATTAATAATTATAACAAACTAGTGGAGAGATTTCACAAAAATAATTGAATATCATGGTACACATTCTGACGTCCATTCAACTTAATTACAATTAATACTCACATTGTTTGAACACTTGCAACGTTCACTTGATTTTCTTTTGTCGTTTATTTAATACATAACAGAGAACATGCTTTCATGGTTATGAGATAGAGAATCGATCGTCCTACATGATGAAAAACAGAAAATGATGGATCATATGGAAATATCGTTCATATCATAAAAAACGTTCCTCGTCATGGGACCTCAGGCGTTAATTATGTTACATTACGTATAAGGTCCCACGACCTTCCTTGTAATTAATTGGCACGTTCACTTTCCTAAATTTGTAATCCAAACTAATATTGTAAATGCGAATGTAACTCTGTATGTTACGTGTTACCGGCTAAACGGCTAAACGAGATTTGATGAATTTTGGATAGAGATAGATGGAATCTAGGAGAAGGACATAGTCTACTTTTTGCCACAAAAATAAATCTTAAAGAAGGTGAAATAGGGGATGAAAGTTTGAAAAAACCAGTCATTTCTCAAGTAACTACAGGAAGTATTGCAGTAAACTACTCGAGGTAGGTATATATTCTACGCAGACGAAGTCGCGGGCACCAACTAGTATTTTATTATTTAATAAGAAACAGTGAAATAAACAAAGTTATTATGTCAAAGAAAATCACAAAGTTTTATTAGTTTTAAACAAAGAATCCAGATTGGAAGTTATATACTTTGTAGAACATACTATTAAGGCAGACCAAGATTTGAAAATTACAATAGCTTAATTATTTTAAAGAATTTCCAACGGGTTTGCAGCGCCCGCCGCAAAAAAAAAACATTTCAATTAATTTTAAGTTAGGAAATAACGTCTGAGCTATTAATTAAGTTTAAAAACCGCTGAACAGCTTCAGCGTCTTTAGTTTTCTGTATTATACGTGATAAAGATATACAGGGTGCTGTTGCATCGCCATATAGCCTTTTTTCATTTAATGTTTCCTTTTACATGTGTGCAATAGGAAACTGCAAGCGCTCTCAACCAAAAACTCCACATGTGCGGACAGTGCCTTTACCATGAGATTACAGATGGATTACAGTGACAGTTATCCGTAGCATGCGCGTAAAACGTTTGTAAACAAAATATTGTTTCTTCTTGTGACCGCTAGAGTCGCTGTATAATTTGCCATACAAAGTTGTAAAGGTATTTATGTATGCTGTCGCGAGGTAGGATTTCGACACCGTTGGTCGCATTGTTTCTAATTTTTTATTTCTTCACTTAGGGCCAGTTTTTTATCTGTTGTCAAATCAGTGTTTAAAAAATATACTTTTTTTTTGAGATGAAAAAAAAGCAGAGATGAAAATCGTTTTTTTCTGAAGTAGGTTTTCTTTCTAAATTTGGCTGATGAGTTGCCAGGGATGGATAGCCCTTATTTCGTCTCTTTTTCTGGTTATGTACTCGATGGGCTTATTTCATGTATTTCTTTTCAGAAATGTGAAAAAAACATTTGATTTTTTTTTTCATATAATCGGTGTAAGGTACTCGCCGTGCCTGCGTGTGAGTACCCAGATCGCGCTAGGTGTACAAAAAAGGAATGGTACATCGTGTGGGGAGGCTCTCTTCGTGCATTCCCTTTGGATAAGATTTTTAAACTATTAGTTGAGTTAACCATTTGTACTAATGTTTTTCGGGTAGGTACGTTCTTTTTTTTAAAATGTTTCCTGACCCGCTCCGTAACAGAGCACTTAGGGTCAAGTCACACTGAGAGAGCAGAGGTGCGCAGCGGCCGGAGTAGCTAGCACGGTGCCTCTTAGAACTATTCGCTACAAATCTCGCGCGGCTTCGCGGTTCTTGCGGCGGTGCTGCACTCAAATCAATTTGAACTTTTTTCTTTAGAAGATAAGACTCTGTAATGTGTCGAAGTGTATTAAAGGAAATGTTGAATAGGCATAACCTAAGGCATAACCTCTGGGTTTTATGGACTCCTACCGGCTAAAACCCAATGGTGGCCTTCTCGGGTGCTCTATTAGAAGAGATTCAGGATCGACTTAGCGCACCGGAACCCCCCAGCACCTAGGAGGAGCTACATCCTCCCCCTCGCCTCCTCACGACGAAACGTACCACACCGCCCCGTCGGCCTCCGCGCGGCTGCCAAATTTACTGGCGAACGGAGCCCCCGCTACTACTACGACAACTGAATACTGCGACATGACTTGAAGATTTCAACCCTAACCACAACATCATCAGAAGCTATCTGTCGTCACGTCATTATACTTCATCATCACTGATTCTTGAGAATAGATACGACGTTTTACACTATAGAAGGAACGTCATACATAAAAGGAGACTGCAAGATCCAAAATAAGAAGAGTTTCAATACTACCACTTCTGTTGTATTGTCGCCATAAGAAGAGCGAGCGGTGTCCAGGTTAATTTAATATGCTGTAATATACTTTGCACCAAAAATGCTCCTACTGCCACTGCTCTTTCAGTGTGACTTGCTGAATCCATAAGTAGTAGATTATATTCAAGAGGATGACAGCATAAGTAAAAAAAAATATTACTGGATATAAAAATAATCGAGTCCTCGTTACATTCCCGTTAAACGACGATGTTACGCATTTAACTAGTACAAAGGTTCCCAAATTTTCTTTTCTCTTAGATCTTCTACCCTTTTAATATTTATTTTTTACAAATTCATCAACTTAAATGTGTTTTTGACAGTTGTCACTTTGATAAGTTTAACTGTATAGTGAAAAATTTTACAAAAAATACATTGACTTACAATTACATGGACGTCGGGTCCGCGCTAAAAAGTGTCCGCACTTGTAAGGCGCTAAAATCGTATACAGAGCGCGACACTCCGCTTTAGTCTTCATTTGTTCTACTGACAGCGCGATACTGCGATGACATTACAATTTAAATTTCGAATACGTTGACTTGGGACATTTTTTTCGTGGTTTTTGTATTAGACCCGTCGTCCATTTATTTGTAAGTCAATGAAAAAATATGTTAAATTTTATACATATATCTATTTTGTCTATGAAATGTGGATTATTCTATTCATGGGAAGCTAAAATTTTAGTCACGAATCGCCTAAATGGGTTTCATTCTCATGGGCTTCCATTAACGTCTCATGTGCATCCTATTTTTTTTATTCGCTCACATGACCGCCTTATAGATTTTAGTGTACCCCTGGACGTCTATATAGACCACTTCGGGAATCATCGGTTTAGTGAATGCCTATTCACACTAACATTGAATAGCCCTAAATTGTACCTTTCGGGAAATATAAATGCCGGTAGTGTATTTCATTCCTCAAACTTACACAAAAGGAAGGATGAAGGAGCTCTTCCTGTTTTATCACCAAATCTACCCCTAAAATATTTTCCACAACACAACGGACTTTTGTACAAAAATGTAATTGTAACAATAGAAATAGTTTGTCGTGTAGCTTTTGTTTGGGAATAGGGTGGCACCCCAACAGAATAGGTTTTTATTAGTAATGGTGTTCTATGTCTAGGTACCATCACCATACTCATCCCTACCGCAAATCAGCACTGTCATTTTCGTATGAAAATTGACAACGAGTGCTGACTTCTAATTGCACTATTACTTTAGATTTAATTTCACTTGTAATGCAACAGCCTAATTTGTCTGAAAATAATTTAGGATATTTCTGAATAAACATACTTTCATCGACCCTAAATTGGCAATTGTGTACTTGGCAAATGGTAATGGTCCTCCGCCCTATATACAGACGTCTACATTTTTTCATATTTTTGTAAGGGAAGAGAAAATATTCCTAAAGTTTTTTATTGATTTACCATCCTATCATGCTAATCATTTACTGCGTCCAGCGCTACCGACTGGTGACTCTTAAATACATTTTGTAAGTTTTTTCTGACATGGCTGTTCATCTAACATGGCTGTTCATACTTCAACTGAATATCTACTATTGATACCGACTCCTGTACAGGCCATTTATTTAAGTGATATTGAATAATAATCGTTTACGTACGTACCTAGTGCATGTAGTGGAATCGAACTGCTGAGATCATTCGGCTTCCGAGCCGTTTACCCAGGCCGACCCCACGTGTGCTGTTGTGTGGTGTAGAGTAATTGTGTGTATGTGTGTGTGTGTGCGTAGAGCGCAAGTAGAACCTACTAATATCTCTTGGTTGGCACAAACGAGAGTCACAAAAGCGTACGACTTGTGACACAGTGCTTGTAGTGAAACATTAGGCAGAGCGGAGGAGATTTAATTATGAGATAGAACCACTCTTCCTCTTATCATTGAAAACACAGTGACACACTACTTTATAAAGCATTTAAAAGCAGGCAGATAGAGAAAATATATATCAGATTATCACTAACTCTCAGTTCATTCGCAATGTAACTAATCTATGCAGCTTCGCACCATGAACAACTCCGTCGATGATTTTCTAAAATTACGAATAGATAAACAACAATTAAATCATGAACACCATCGGAATTGTACAACTAAGAAATTAAGAACGATTTAGCTGCGTCTAAATAAAAAATGTGATGATAAAATAAGACAAAGTCAGCACTCCGCCCCTGATCCAAGGTTTTCGCTCCGGCTTCCGATTTCCCTCTCCATTAACTTCACCAGCCCCGTTCTCGTGCATACGGTTCCTAACTTGACCAATAACCGAAATTCTCTTTGTTCTAAAGGGTGTGGCTACATTAGAGTCCTATTTGTTAAACTTTCTTTAACACCCACCGTTTTGTCAATACGCACATCTTGCTTTTTGGCATATGGCGTTTATTGTTCTTACCGGCTCTCGTTACATTTCTTATCCAGTACCCTTCCTCATAAAGCAATAAATAGTGTTCCCTGTCATTTAGTTTTATGCTGAGAAATTGTGCAACAAAAGCCCTTTCCAAAATTATGCTCTTTGTTTATGAAATGACCATTTCCGTAACCTTTGTCAATTTCGTGAGGGCGAAACAACTATCAAAAAAAATAAACGTAATTCTTTGAACCCGTCTAGAATTACTTTATGGTGCACATGTGCATTCGCTGTAGAAAGCTTGGCAATAAATCGTAGTTTCTTTACTACTATCCAATTTTTTCTGACGCAAGCCAGTAATGTTTGCTAAATACGTCATCTAATACATTATATGTATAATACATAACAAAAGTTATACTGTTAAGGAGTCCTACAGACGACGGTTACAGTAGTCTTCAATTTTATAATATGACATTTCAATTAAAATACTTTTGATGTAAGTTTTAAACTTAGGAAATAATTATCTTAGTAAAGGCTAAGGAATTTTAAAACGTATACAGTACAGTTCCCCATAAAAGAATCGTTTACCATAGTTAAACGAAATCATGGTACCATAACTTTGACTTAGTTTAATACATATTATAGATATCTTCTTTCTTAATGAAATTATGTATATTCAAAATCGTCTCTTAGTGTCATGATCTCCTAGAGTCTTTAAATATATGTATGCAATTCATAGTTTTATTTATTATCATCATTCAGCCATACGACACCCACTGCTGGGCATAGGCCTCCCCCAACGATCTCCACGACGATCGGTCCTGCGCTGCCCGCATCCATCCGCTTCCCGCGACCATCACCAGATCGTCGGTCCTCCTGGTGGGGGGCCTACCCACTGCGTGTCGGTCGCCATTGAAGAACCTTGCCGTCCCAACGGCCATCGGTTCTCATAGCTATGTGCCCCGCTCACTGCCACTTCGGCTGAGCAATTCTTTGAGCTATGTCGGTTACCTTAGTTCTCCTACGGATTTCCTCATTTCTGATTTTATCACGTAGGGAAATACCGAGCATCGCTCTCTCCATTGTCCGCTGAGTGACCTTGAGCCTTACTTGGTACTTGGTACTTGGTGCAACGGGCTGGTATCCGCAACTCGACGACAAAGCGCCTATTTTGCGTGTGGTGGGTGCAGGGTCCTACTCGTGCCACCCAAGCTCCTCCAGGAATCTCAGCAGCCTCCGACCTTGAGCCTTTTTATGAGATCCATAGTGAGGGACCACGTTTCCGATCTATTATATGTGATCATTGGCAACACACGCTGGTCAAAGACTCTCGTCTTGAGACAATGAGGTAATTTGGACGCGAAGATTTTTTGTAGTTACCCGAACGCTGCCCATCCGAGCTGGATTCGACGAGAGATCTCTTTCTCAAAGTTGGACTTACCTGACTGGACTGTCTGTGCCAGGTATACGTAATGGTCAACAACTTCAAGTGTAGTGCTCCCAATTTTAACTGGAGCGGGTACAACATGGGCATTCGACATGATCTTCGTCTTGTCCATGTTCATAAAACCCACTCTTTGGGAAACACCTCTGAGATCTTCGAGCATTGTGTTCAGGTCTCCCAAGGTCTCAGCCATAACAATTATATCATCGGCAAATCGAAGGTGTGTTAGATACTCATACACACATAGTTTTATTAGGATAATATAATTGGTTGCTTTCTTGTTAACATCTTACAATTCAATCTAGAATAATGTGGTGATAAAAGTCGCAGAAAAGAAACTAAATTTTTCAATTGCATTTAAAGCAAGATGTCAAATTTTTACTCAATAATACTTCGAAATTTTTCTCGAAAGGCTACCTGGAGGTTTGTAGCGACCACCAAAAAGTTTGATAATCTAATAAAGAATATGAAAAAAATTCCTTTGAAATGAAAAGTATTATTTTTATTATTACTAAAAGTGAGGGCTTAAAGTTAACGTTACAGTTTTTCAGCGCAAGCAAAATTGAACACGAAATGTTTGCGAACAAGTTAAAATTTACTTTTGGGTTTATTTTTGGTTATCGATACTGAAAATTTTACCCGGGAATTGCAAATTCTACCTTTACCCATGTAATTTGTGTTCAACTTTGCTCTGAAACGGTTACGTACAGTGTACTTTTAGAGTTAAAATCAACACAAACAATATGGTGCAATGGTTCCACCAGTGATTGTACTCACAATAATAAATACGGCAAGAAATTAAGAGCGGTTACACACGGCAACTTTTAGCAGCGATGAAAACGCGATGCAGATGAGTAGCAGTAGAGCTCCTTGTAAAAGAGTTCGTCCAGGGAACCACTGCCACCTTATTTATTTCTGCCGCCAAGCATTAATGTCAGCGTTACTGTGTTCCGGTTTTGAAGGGTACTGGTGAATTTACAGGCACGTGGGACCTGTCAACATATGTCTCAGGGTGACGGGCGCAGCGGCAGTGCGCCTTAGATTTTTGCGATTTTAAGAGCTGAGTGGCACTGTAACTGTTATGGACATTTGTCCATAACAAGCGTGTAGCTTAACCATCAAGCGCACGACTTGTTAGTCCCATCACTGGATATTATACAAAAAACAAGTATTTGAACCGGGTTGGCTTTTGGTACGTATTCCAGGACAAAGATAAGCAAATTGTTTGAGTACACATTTAAGAACAATTCAATATATCGAGTTCTTAGGTTTTCGCTATTATTACACATAGGAAATGAATATTTGTTTTTTCAAACAAACCAACGTTTCGGGCCCTTTACAGGTCTCATGGTAACGGTTGACTGTCAACCGTGCCCGAAACGTTGGTTTATTTGAAAAAACAAATATACGCGATTTAAATTAAAAAAAATAGTTAAGTTTCTAATAACTCAATATGTTAAAGGGAATTCGAAAGTCCATTTCCAATAACGAAAAAATTCAAATAATCTGTGTCATAATGTTGACGGGACATTGGCACTAAAAATGAATATCGGTGTTACAGCAAAACCAACAAATGTAATATACCTAATGTATAAAAATAATACCTTGGTAAGGATTTTTCTTCGACAAGTCCCCAATGTGTATCAAGTACTATGTTATTCGGGATTTGTGGAATAAAATTTTAGGATCCCCACCAGTGGGAATTCTTAGTGGGGGTTTGTGAAACATACCTCTCAAGTAGCACATAGAAAAATTTGTAAGGTCTGCTAGGTCTGCATGTCTGACATGGTATGCTGAAGGCGCTGGTTCGAATCCAATCGGATCGAAAGAATTGTTCTTAGTGTTCGATCTTTGTATTAATAGTTATAACAAACTAGTGGAGTAATTTCACAAAACATAATTGAATATCATGGTAGTAAATCGTCGTGATATTCGGTAAACTTAGTATTACAATAATGTTCATACTTAGTAATGGAAGATATGACAACAGATAATCTATTTTCACTTCGTATAACAACATTTGATATAATTTCTAAGGATATAATCACTCACTGTTTATGTATATCAACAAACGGTATATCAACAAAAGGCATAATTTCAATATGTATAATCATCGAGTATATAACCAAAAATAGAGACGAAATATGGGCCATATATTCCTGGTAGCACATTAGCGATACGGCTCTTATAAATATCAATTCCCGTTTGCACTGAAATATATACAGGCCAACTACTGACCTGTGCGTACGTCTCCGTATAATCCAAAAAACATTTTGTATTTATTGTAATAAAGATAATATATCTAGCAATGCCGTGCTGTTCTTATTCGGTGTAGTGGGAAAAACAACAAAACATCTAATTACAAAATAAATGGAATCACATTTCATCGGTAATTAAATATTAAATATGTAATTTTCGTCCATTATAGAAAAGCTCAAGTCGATTTGAAGTGAAACAGGTGACGACACCTACGCCGACTAGGCAATCATCAAAAATGATATGGCAGAATAGTTTTCAAGCAAATTAAATGACATTTCGTCTCTATTTCTGGTTATATACTCGATGTGTATAATGAACCTTCAGTACAACAAACATTAGATATAATGATTAGGTGACATAATGAACAAATTTAGTATAAGTACTACCAGTATAAAAAATAACCTAACCTAAACCCACAGCAGTAGGTCGAACCAAATAGCCAATGCAAACAAATTCGGTTCTGGCACTCAACGGCCGCTGCCGCGGCACGCTCGCTGCGCATGCTCGGCTCGTGCAACTTTGTCATATACTAACCTAACCTAAACCCACAGGAGGAGGTCAAACCAACTAGGAAATGCAAACAAATGCGGTTCATTCACCATTGCACCTACACACACTGCAATTATATTAATAACATATTATACTCAGTGAATGTTACATCTGAAGGGTTTTTATAAAATGAACATTATGCTATCGGAATATTAGATTCAAAGTTGTTATATCAATCGTATGTTATAACCAGTAACCTTTATATCATGCAACAATATGTCAAATGACTGTATACCATAAATTATATCTGTTGAGCATTTTTAGTATTTTTCTTTTTTGCTCTTTGTTTGTTATTGTCTTATTTTATTTTATTTTAATTTTGTTAATTACGTCTTTTTGTTTTGTTTTGCTTGTCTAAGTGGTATCAATATTTTTTTTGTATCTATGTGTTGTGGCGTTGCAATACATGTCTATTCTATTCTATTCTATTCTATTCTGTTCCGTTCCGTTCCGTTCCGTTCCGTTCCGTTCCGTTCCACTCTACTCCACTCTACTCCACTCCATTCCACTCCACTCCACTCCACTCCACTCCACTCCACTCCACCCCACCCCACCCCACCCCACCAGTGCCAGTAATTTCACCAGCAATCTTTCCCTTCCAAACCAGAATGGAGTAATGCTCACATAACCGCTTGGCGGCAGAAATGGGACAGATAGCAGTATTTACCTGGACGAATTCCACAAGGAACTCTACTGCTGCTAAGTATTCTTGAATGGAACGAAAGCAAAGAGTTTGCGTTGGTTTGTATTAAAAACGAAACATACACGACATATGAGAAGACATAACAATTTTTTTAATTTATTTTTTTAATTTGAATCCATAATGGAGAATTTTTCCATGGGTATTATGTTTCATAGATTCTATGAGTATTCACAAAGATTTATTACGAGTATTACGGTACTATTTACAATATAAAAATAACGATTTTCCGTCTAGTGTGTAGCCGAGCAATAACACTAGATGTGCTGAATTTCCCTACATCAATTCCCGGTTTCTCGCCAGGCAAATCTTCTCCATTTGAATATTTTATATAACGTTTCCGTGTACTTATTTCATGTGTCATGTTCTAGTGTACATTCTTTCGTATCCGACCATTAGGTATACCAGTGGAGTTCATCGATATAAGAAGAAAATGTTAATAATATTTGTAGGATCGTAACCACAGCAAGTTAAAGTTAGAAACAAAAACTTAATACTAATCGTTTTCTACAGCTTCTGCGTAGTTGGGTGACAAAATCCGTGGTAGTGAGCCGTTTACCTCTTGCAGGTTGTCTCTATCTATGATGTTTGATATAAATATTATAAATGTTAATTATGTCAAAATGTTTATTCACAAAGAGCAAGAGTGTCTAGCTCATTGTTCTCAGAGGAATCTGCCTTACGAATAATCAATAGAGTTTAATCAATGATGACCATTTCAAGTGTAATTTGTTTACCTATGACATAAAGATTATTTGACTTTGAAGTGTTAATATACATATTATACAATTTTTTTGACAACAACCTAGTTCCTCAGCCGCGCGCCTGCGCCGCATACAGTCGAAAGATCGCCCGGTCACTAACTGAAATAGAAAATAATTGATGTACTAAAAATTGTAATTATGTTAGAATGTCAGGATATTTCACCACCATCATATTCAAAAGTGTCAACACACTGCACTAGTCATACTTAACACGTAAGATACTACTGTTTCGACAAAAAATACTATGTGATATTAAGGGCCGTCCTTGTTTCGGTCAAAATCGGCTGTAGCGGACTGTATCAATGGGGTTCGGGTGCTAATGAAGAGTAAGCAAGACGGAAGAAAAAGTTTATTTTAACCAACAATGTAAAGCTATGAACGAAACACAAAGAAAACAATGCCAAAAACAAAGAAAAAGGCGCCAAAAATAAGTACATTTAAATTTAGAATTTCAGCCTAAAAGTGTTATAGACATTACTAATAAAATTGTACAAAACTATTTGTAGCGACTGCTGCGATTCGCTTCAGCGACACCATTCAGTTTTCTGCGGTGTTCATATATTATTTGACTTACTTTAGCAGTCAGCAAATTGCGCTAATAACCAAGAATGGTATCAAAACTATGAGCTCGCTTTTTTTTATAATATCAAGTGACGAGACGAACAAGTCGAGCGCCAGGTGTTAAGCGACACGCCTGTACATAACAGTTGCAGTGTCACTTAGGGCTCTAAATCGCAAAGATCTATGGAGCACTGCGACTACGCCTGTCACCCTGAGATATAAGTTGACAAGTCCCATGTGCTTACAATTTCACCGGCACCCTTACCTTCAAAACCTAAAAGGCGGAATTGTTGTCTGATAGGACAGATTTTCATGTCACCGGCGGCGGTAGGTATATCACTACCCCGAAAACCAAAAGTTTTGTCAGTGTGCGTCCGGAGTTTTTTAATGAATTTCTAGTTCTGTTTTCAAATAACTACTTTATTTAAAATATGACTACTGCACTGAGCAGGAACGGTAACTTTAGCCCGTTCCTTTAGGGCGGCGAGGATTCCGTGCGTCACCACCGCTGGTGGACTCCGCATGCTTAGCGAGATGTCCGTGTTGCACCAATAGTGCACCCCGAGGTGAAGATGTGAATATCATAGTAATCGACCAAAAAATGAGGTACATTTGGTAATAACATTTTGTAAATTTTTGTACATTGTACATTGGGTACATTCGTTTCACTTTAGAGAGGTAAAGGACCTTAAATCCATATTTTGGAATTTAGATGTTTTTACAAACATTGATCTAGAATGGTAAAAGTCACGCAATGGTAAAATACATTATGTCCTATCGTCATTTTAATATTTATTTAACATATTTTATTTGATCTTAAGATTTATTTTAAATGCCTAATTAAGAGACTCTTTGAGAGACCCCCCAACAATAGCCTCTTTTGAGCGCGAGCGCCTTGCCAACTCACGCACAGCGGCCACAGCGTCGACACGAACTCCGTCCGCGCGGCAGGCAGCGACGCGCAACGCAATGCCAGCACGGCGTATCCCCGACGTTCCGCATTCGCCCAGTGCTGGCGTAGCGTTCGTTGCCGCTGGGACGCCACCCGTGTCGACGTCGACGTTATGTTTATGTTGCCAAAACGCTGACACTCGGTAGTCCCTTATAAACGTTCTGTAGTAAAAGTTACTATTTGACACATAAGGTTCTTTCACCTACAGATATATCTGAACATTTGATAAAATTCAAACCTTATCATAATGACATAAGTAGCAAAAAAAGCTGAAGGTTAACTTAAGTTCTTTGGATAACAACTGAAAGTGCTGCCTAAATTCATAAAAAAATGTGTATATAATGTTTTATTTCCTCGAACAAACAACATAGAGTCGACTAAAAGTTACCCATTTAATAGAGGAACACTTTTTTACATTTGTTTGTACTCTATTATAATTCGCTGCTTTTGTTTTTGTACAAAACCCCCAACGAAATCCTTTTTTGTCTCTGGAGAGAGTAATTCCTCTAGTATTAAAAGCTATCTGCGATATGGTAATGCCGAATGTGTAATTTGTGGTATACTTACATATTAGTTCAAGCACAAATAATAATACAACACACCTATTTATATTTATTAGGGTATGTCCACCTGACCCTCATAAAACTTCTCTTGCGCACTCTCTGTGCACACGCACACGCGCACGCACACGCACACGCGCACACACACGCACACGCACACGCACACGCACACGCATACACACACATTCTATAAAAATTGTTTTTCTTATTTCTTATTTCCTTGTCATACTTTTGCTTGTACTCTTTTATCGTGTACAAAACCTTATCTTAATATGTTTCTTGTTCAGTAATATCACCTAATTTTAAGATAGAATGCAATTGTATTGACTCAACAAAGGTTATTATTATTTTTTGTAAATGTATAAATAATTCTACTGTTCTTTGTACCCTAGTTCGTCCCTTTACCTTTTTCGGACTCATAAGAACATTTTTTATATATCTGATAAGCTATTAATAATTTTGTGAATCGGACTGAAGACTTAGAAAATAAACTACTGTTCCAGTAATTTATATTTCGGACAGCTGTAGAGTATAGACAAGCCGTAGATAATATAACTGCCAGCGGCTGCTACTAAGGCAGCAGACTCATACATGAATTGCGTCTGTGTTCACGCTATACTAACAGCATTGGACCAACTCCGGTACACGAACGTCTTTTTGTAAGCAAATTTCTTAAGTTCAAAAGGCTGCCGTTCTAAACGAAATTTTTAAATTTAGGTATCACAGATAGAAGAAGCGATCTGAAGAGCGAGGAAACAACCGCGCACATCTTACTATAATGCAACGGCGTGGCCAAGAACAGGGCGAAAGACCTTGGCAAGGTAGGTCCTCGAAATCATTAGCAAATCCAGGATAATGCTGAGTTTCCTGGAAGAGCTCGAGTGGCACGAGTGGGACCCTACACCTACCACGCGCAAAATTGCAAGCAGCAGCCCGTTTTTCTTTTCATATAGGTACGTGAAAGGTAGATGACTCCACTTCACCTGATGTTAAATAGAAAGCAGAATCACAACATATCCACAAATCCGCTTTTCTTTTCTTTTTATAATATCAAGTGACGGGACGAAAAAGTAGTGCGCCTGTTGGTAGCTACACGCCTGTCCATAACAGTTGCAGTGCCACTCACGAGCTTTAAATCGCAAAGATCTGAGGGACACTGCCACTGTGCCCGTCACCCTGAGAAATAAGTTGACAAGTCCCTTACCTTTCAAAACCGGAACACTGTAATGCTGATATTACTGCTTGGCAGCAGAAATAGGTAAGGCGACAGTACTACCCCGGACACACTCTTTCACAAGCTCTACTGCTACTATTGTTACACAATTTCATACCATAGTATGCCAACATGACACTAAAATTCAATTTAATATCTGTACTTTTCTTATATCACAAATTCAAGTGTTTTTTCTGCGTGAAACTCATCAATCTGGTGTGATAAACAGTCTTCTATGAGTCAATGCGGGAAGAATAAAAGGCTGCACGAAACCTCTTGCCAACAAGTTTGACACGCGTATCTCAAAGTTATTGATCGCGGTTTTTGTTGTATTTCTACATTCGCCTTATGAAATATGGACAGTTGACATTTTTTTTATAACTAATAACTCTACCGAAAATCACAACTTGATAATCCTATCCTTGATAATCCCTATAGAACATTCGTCGTTCTGGCCATGAGCTAGATATTATGAGAGATGGGCAAGTACAATAGAAGGACGCCATTCAATAAAATAAAACAAAATACTCTCGCCTCATCTGCAACCGACTACATAAAGTTGCGTGTATATAAATAGATATATCGTAAAAAATTGATGTGACTTAAAAATTTTATTTATCATCAGAATCATTTATATAACTGTCTCCATGGCCGAACGGTTACCATGCTGAATTGCCACGCAGAGATCCCGATTTCGATTTCCGGGCGGGAGAAATATTTGTATAGCCTATATTTATTGCTCTTGCGAGTTGGATGTAATTTGTGGTTGTCTATATGTGGGTCCATGGCACCCGCGATACAGGGTTTCCCTAGTGCGGGGCTATGAGTGTGTGCGTATAGTCTTATTTAAACGAGCAACTTAAATGTAGCAACATTACGTAAGCAATAAACATATTACGCCGCACGAAAAGCGCCAACTGAATAAAATCCAAGGAATTCAAATACGTAAAGAAGTGTTTCTGACGACGTGCATTAAAGATACCTACCAATACTTGATATTCATTATCATAGCATCATAAAAGCTAATTGAGTACAGCCTGTAGAAGATGGGGTTATAAAGTTGATATAGGTTGTGTTTATAACATTGTCCTGTATTTCGCTTCATAATGTTTGTTCGCAGTAGCAGAAAACAACACGTTTTCAGTTTGTTCCCAAAGATAATAAAGAACTTACTGGATATTTCCAAATCTGCCAAACTCTGCCACATTTAATACAACATTAACATGTTCTGCCGCAATGAAAATGAATAAAAATTAAATCTGCCCAAATGGCAGAAATCTGCGACGAATGGTCACATTGTTTTCAATCTCAATGTGACAATGACATTGGCAAGAGGCTCTTGTCAAAACGTTCCTTTGCTAGCTTTCTTACCTCTCATTTAAATATTGTCTAAACATTTGTCTCCTGCCTCCGTCGCCGAACGGTTACCATGCCGGACTGCCACGCAGAGGTCCCAGGTTCGATTCCCGGGCCGGGGGAAATATTTGTAATACTACATTTATTTCTCTCGTGAGTTTGGGTGTGATTTGTGATTGTCTATGTGTTTGTCCATGGCACCCGCGACCCTGAGTCTCCCAAGTGCGGGGCTATATTGAGTGTGTGTGTAAAAAAATAAATTGTCACAGTGTGTTTTATTTTTTATTTCATGTCATTACTGTTTAATTGATTATTAGATCAGGTATTTTATAGCTTTAGTGTTTTATGTGTGTACTATAAAATAACCAATACTTGAGGTAGGTAAACATTCAATCATGATTAAAATGAAATGTACGTACAAGAACTATGCTATACATAACTATAGAATAACTACCCAATCTATGATCGAATCAATTGCGTTGTGTTCTTGCATTTATTCTAAAATACATTATTTTGCAATTTCTTTAATCCCGACTTCTAATATACAAAAATATGTTGATAACTAGGCATATACTAAAACGTAAAATCATATTAGCAAAGTCCATGAACGACTCTTCGTTGATTCTAATTATAATTGGGTCAGCTTTCGTCATCCTTCTTTCTTTAAAAGGTGGTTAGTTTTGCCTCAACCATTATAATAATACTCGGTTAGAATACTGAGCGTTCGCACTCGCGGTGTCTGCGCCGATCAAACGAAAGTTATAAAGTGACATTAAGAAAAAGTCACAGTATAATCTTAAAATTTTAAATCTTACATCCATTGATAAGGTTATAAAACTGAACATATTCAATTATAATAAAAATATGATCACCATATTTTTTTCAATAAAATGAACATTGTGGTAGAAGGGGATGTAAAGAGGATAATTAAAATAACGCAACACATTCATATCCCCGCACTACGGAAACCATGTGTTGTGGGAATCATGGATACACATATAGAACACCACAAATTACACCCAAACTCACGAGAGAAATAAATAGAAAGAACGAAAAAAAGAAAATAAATCTATTCAGCACAAACACATGTTACAAGTACAATATTATGATGGGCCCAACTGAGCAAATACTGCGGCGGAGCCACAGCACAGGTTTTCAATGTAGTGTGTTTAAATGTAGGTCATACAAATATTTCACACGACTCAGGAATCGAACATAGGACCTCTGCGTGGCAGACCAGCATGTTAACTATTCGGCCACAGAGGCAGTTAAGTTTGTTAGGATAGAGTTTTACTTGGCTAGCTGGTACTCCCTTGCTATTACGTCCAGGAATTAAAGAATGATATTAGTAAACATAATTTAATGTAAAGAAAGTTGGCGATGTACGTGTACGATGTATGTGATGAATAGCCTTTCACAATTTCTTATAAACTCTGCCGTAACTTTTTTTTTTTATAATTCACCATATCGCACTGTTAATTCAACAGAGTATTAACTCAAAAAGTGTATTTTTTCAGAATCGACGAAAAATTAATTACTCACTTCTCGTGAAATATTATTAAAATATATGTAGGTTAAAGTTTATTACAGACATCTAAACGAAATGCTACTTTTGGTTGAAAAATAATACGGAGGAAATTATTTCATATTATTAGGACTGTTTTCACTAGAACTAGCCACAAAAAGTTAGTCTCATTTTAATTTAAGTAGACATCTTTCATTTGTTTTTCGTGATATTTTAAAGACGGTTATATTGACGTATAGAGATTAAAATTTTACATTCAACAACAGTATAATCATGAATTTCACATATTTTGAGTTACAACACTATTGCAATAGCAGTGCGATATTTTAGGTTTTGTAATCCGTCACGGTGGATGCAAGAGCATCTTTGTTTTATAGTCTACGGTAACTTATTTTCTCCTGTACAAATAAAATTGCTGTTTAATTTGCTGTTTTTTTTACACTTACAAATAAAATATATAAAAAACAAAATTTCTCTTCGAGTCTGGACTGTTACAATCTTACCTGAAACAAGATAACTTCGTATTAATAAATTTGGTAATAAATCGACGTCTATTAAGTCGACGTGAATACGGGATAAGGATGTCAAGGAGGGCATGGCTTACAAAAAGCCTATGGTTTTTTTTTACTTAAAGATTTTATACACATAACAATTTTTACGTTTTAACACCATTGGATGCGACCGTACTCAAACATAATTGTCTTTTTCTATCTTTCTTTTTATTATATTAAATCAACCTGCTTCTTAATGAGCTAAATATTAAATTAAATTCCTCACTAAAAGTTATTTTAAAAATATCAATGAATGGGGGCAGCCAGCATTGACTATTCATTTTTTTTTTTAATTTAAGTTTAAAATAAATTCCACGATTTCAGAAAACGATATCGTGAACAACACAAAGGTAGCGTCAGCAGGCTAACACAAAAACACAATCTACTTTTGTAATCGTAAAAATAGAGAGGGCAGCAAATTTAAGGTATGCCCCGGGTGGCAGAAATCAACGAAACGCCACTGAATTAGAGGCTTAAGGTCCAGCGCAATTCTCTGGTGATATACAATGTGTTGATTTGCATTCTCGCCATATTTACAGAGGTCATATATAATTTGGATATATCCAAAACTGAACCCAAATTACTAAAAAATAAATCGAAAAAAAGAATTCCTAAATTCTTATTATTTATTTAAGGTAACCATGCTGGATCAAGCATGGTTACCGCAAGGTCATTAACTTACACTACACGTGCCACAGGTACCGGCAATCATTTGAACAATGACCAATGCGCAGAAAATTTGCATTTTAGATCTATTTGGTGGTAGGGTACGGGTAGGAACGGGGAGAGTGTGATTGGTAGATCATCAGTCGACCTTGCGTATTGCGTCTACGTTTCGCTGACATCGCGCGTACGTTCTACTTCTTTGTTATGTAAACAAGAATTATTGCAAAAAAAACCGCTACCATGTTCACCAGACCCTGCATTATCATCAAGTACGTTCTTATGGCATAATGTGAAGCGTTTAGTTTACGCTGATTACGAGTGTCGAACAATTGCGCGCAAAAATAGTCTCTGGCCTCTTTCTACTTTTTCTGTTGTGTAAACTACATATCTGTGGAGCTAGGTACTTCTAGCACTACTTTCACGTAACCTAAAGTTGGTAAGTACCAAATCTAAATTACAAAAAATCTTTTTTCAGTCAACTATTCTAACTAATGTAAATAATTAGTAAATTATAACAATACTAGTACATAAACATAATTAAAAAAATAGGCAAATAAGCGATCGAGAAAGTTACGTATCGCTCGGTGAAGCGAGTCGGGTCACTATCCTCCGCAATGAATGCACGCGGTGAAAATTTTACGAAATTTTTCTAGATACAATTAGCCAGAATATTGAACAGAATTTTTTTTAATATTTTTAGATGATTTAGCATTCCCATTGTTAATTTCTTAAATATAGCGAGAATGCAAATCAACACGCTGTATATAAATACTACAAATGTTATATACACCTCCTATTTGTTAAACATACACAATATGGGTCATTATTTTTTGAAAATATTTTGTAATAATTAATACATTACCCTAAAAATATAATTCTTATATAATTGTATCTATAATGTGGTTAGTTTTTGTCTCGACTAATATATACATATTCGTTTCGGTAACTTTCAATATATTGGCACAATTTTTGCTTAACGATAAAACTGAAACTAAATAAGATATAAAAAAAAACCGATTAGAGAGGGTTGTTGATCTCGGTGCGCTGATTCCAGGTATGTTAAAAATGGTTTTTCGGTAAAAATCGATTCTGTTATCGATTATGTTAGTTATGATAAGGAGGGCAGAATGTAATATTTGTCATGGTTCAATATTTTTCTGTTGGTTTAGATATATTTTCCACATATAAAAGGGCAACACCGCTATCGTGTTATTTTTGCGGCGGTTTAAATTCCGATTGATAAATAAGTGGGGCTAATTGGGGCGGTTGTTCGGGCTCGTTTTGAAACCACGTGTTTTAGACTAGATTTTACTTGAGTGTGACTAGTGAACAGTAAATGTGATCATAAATAAAGTTACGTCTTCCTATAAACAAATTAAAGTTGTTCTCATTACAAATTAATGCAAATGACTGTACCCTTGTCCAAGTAGGTTAATCGATTTTCGACACGAGAGTCCTCAAATACATAGTTTTTAAAATAACACTTAAGCCCAAGTTCGTAAAATATTCACAACCATCAACCACATCATAGATGTTACAATTATGCCATGACACCTGGTCCGAAAAATGCAATAAAAATTATCCTAAACGAAAACAAAACATATATTTTCATCCACGGAATTTTCTAAATTTCAAACAAGTTAGCTACTCGAGGTTTAGAACTTGGCAACTACATTATTAACCTATTTAATTGTTATGTACTCTTATATTATAATTTTTGAGCTCACCAGTTCCTTTTTCTTTCTTATTGTGTGAAGTGACGGGACGTACAAATCGTGGGCCTGATGGTAAAAGACACGCCTATCATCCATAACAGTTCCACGTGAGTCCGTAATTTCACCAGCACTCTTACCTTTCAGAACGCAGTAATGGTCACATAACTGTCTGGCGGCAGAAATAAATAAAGTGGCAATAATTCTTTGGACAAACTCTTTCACAAGAGCTTTACTGTTAAACTAACTAAATATTTTTCCATAAATCCCCAGCCTAGTAAGAATATACATACATTCGATGAGAAAAATGAGTGTCCAACTTCCTATGAAGTATTGAAATACTCTTATATTAAACAATTTGCTTAATTTTCTCCCTCGAATCCGTAAGAAAGGTTTTTTATATTGTAAAGGTCGACCCGCGTTCTACGTTACAAGGGCATCCATTCGTCTCTTATATCCATTAGTATCTTCAAGTCTGTCATAGTTATAGCTGTCGGGTGCTTTTATATTTAAAGTTCACTGTCTCCGTGAATTTCCTTCGAGATATGGAAGCGGCTTTTAACCTTCCAGTGGTCGCATCCTTGCGCCGAACATAAGCAGCCCCGTGCGGTCTGTGAGACCGCAACTTTACGCGTTTAGTTTGAGAAGACAAATGAATATTTTGATGACGTTGTGTAGCACATGATAAAAAACTTCTTTTATCTATATGAATGAAAATAAAAAACAATATTTACTGTTTTTTTTTTATTTGTACTTATTAGTTGAACAGTCTACAAAAATTCAAAATTTTAGTCATATGACACAAAAAACGTTAAAAATCAACAAAATAATAAACCAAAATGAACTTTTCTGTCTTAATCGTTCATAAACACACTATAGTAGATTATTATCGAGATCAATCAATTGCATAATATTGTAGGAGCTCTAAAATCACAATTATTTTTGAATGTTTTGTTCATGATATTGTACTATCTCAATTTTTTTTTAAAAAAAAAAGGAAATCAAAATAAAATACTTCTAACTTTTTTAGGAGCAAGTAGTACGATAACCTACTCATTATCAGTAGCAATGATTTGACATCATCAAAATCTTCATGTTCTGTTTCCGCCTCCTGATTCTTCCTTCTTCAAGCCGTTCTGATTCTTCGTAACTCATGTTGTGTCTACAACAAATAGTGAAATAAGAAATAATTTAATATATATTACACAAAATAATGTAACTTTGTAAGTACTATAGTACAAATAACATGAAATACTCACCCATGTTTCAATTTCGTTTCATAATTTTTTCTGGAACACGCCTGTAGCGCGCGGAATCTGAGACCGCAAACACAAATAAAGACACATGTGCGCTTACGACGAATGTCACAGAGCTACTAAGGAGAAGTACCTCACCCCCTCGAATATATAACGGTCGCGCAACCGCGTACTGTTTATAGTTTTTGTAAAATTACTAAAATAAGGTCGCTGCGGTCTTTAAGACCGCGCGCGACTGCTGGAGGGTTAAAAATGTATTTTTCACCTCACTAGCTCGGAAAGGCTTTCTTTCTCATTAGAAATCTGCGCCCAAAAGTGATTTTTGCACGCTAGCCTGGAAAAGGTATTGGAAATTCTATGGATTGTGGTGCACCTATCTTTTTCTTTCGATGAAAAAAGAAAGATAATGGCAAGTTCAATTAAGCGATTTGTCGTACGTACTTATTTATGTAACATAAATCCGTTGATATTTTTTATTCTTATTATTATATTATTGTTGACAATAAATTGACAATGGTAACTAAATGAGTTTATTATTTTTTTTTTGTTTATTTATTTAGAAGAACTAAAATAATTTCAATAATCACTTAATCACACAAAACAAAAGTACAATCAAGAATAAAAATTTATGAGGTATAAATTCAGAACGCATCCAAAGGTAAACTTTTTCTTTTCATTAAAAAGTTTTATAGTTCAACTGTTTTTCTTTCATCTACCATTTTCCTCGCCATAGTGGGGTGAGAAGTTGTGTGTTTCGCTGGGCAGCAAATTTGTTTTGCGTTTTAGCCTTGAAACTCTCGCTACGCCCAGTATTCAATTTTTTCAATCTTCGATTCGTTCGCTTGCCCAAGTTTCAATACAAGCATTCGCACCAAACAACAACTTTGCAGCCTTGCAACAAATAACTATTTTCTTCTTTTAAATATCGGGATGCGAGGACGGCGTAACATGTTATCATTTTTATATTTTAAATAGGTAAACCTAAAGAAATAAACCTAAGAAATGAAAAAAAATCGGAAGGGTCTGATCGGAAGGGTCTATAATGATTAATTATTTTTAAGTAACGTAGCATTTTAAATTAAAGTAGCACTATGAAATTCTACATTTAAGTTTAGAAAAATGAATAACAATTCGTTTTACTATCGTTCGTAAAATCATTCATTTATCATACAAGAAATAATTTGACAATGTAATCGAGTTAAGAACGAAATTCAGGCGTATTACTTCGAATATCCATTGTAAGAAGATAAGAAAATCGACAGGCTGAGAACTTTTGAAAATTTGCATACAAGATGGATCAAATTTTGAACATTCGAAAAATTAATTGCAAATATACCGTTAATATATTGGCAGTTTGAAATTTGTTTCTTTTTTGAATAAATTGTTCTGAGCGTTGTTCCTTTAATTTAAAAGTCTCCATGAAACAAAATATCCATCTACAATATTTAAAGTACAATCTCTCAGTGTCGCATAGCCAAGGGAAAAATAACTAACAAATATTTATTAAAAAAACCATGACTTTTAATAATTCACCATAATACATTTTACTTCGCACAAAAATAAAAATATTTAAATAGACCGCTCTAAATGCTGATAACTCTGCACACACCACCACAATTATTTTCCCAAATAACAGCTCGAAGGCGTTGCTAAAAATACATAATTAAAAAGAGTCAGATTCTTTTGAATTTTTTTATAAGATCGTAGAGACGTGATATCGTCGATCATAGTGACGGGACGAACAAATCGTGCGCTTGATGTTGAGCTAAACGCCTATCCATAACAGTTGCAGTGCCACTCAGAGCATTAAATCGCAAAGATCTGCCACTGCCACTGCGCCCGTCGACCTGAGACATAAGTTGACAAATCCCATGTAATTTCACCAGCACCCTGCATAACCGGTACACAGTAATGCTGACATTACTGTTCGGCAGCAGAAATAGCCCAAGCAGCACACCCATATCTAAATATATACTATAAGACATCTAATAGAATTTAATTCGATTGAATATTTTAAGAGTTCAAATTCCCTCAAGATATCTCAAAGAAGGTTTCTAGATAATTTAAAGTAAAAGTGGGCACAACTTTATTAGTAGATCACAAGAGTGCTTTGAGAAACTATCTGTAGGTAGTGTTAAGAGTCATTCTTATCTTTTTTCTGAAGTAACCCTTCTAGAATGCTACAAGACCATTTGTAGAATGTAGACAGTTTTTATTTAGTCTTGTAGATAGTTTTTAGATAATTTATAGTCTATGATAGTTTTCTTAATAATGCTATTTTAAAACCAAAACACTAAAGCGTTACAAACATAGGACGCAATTCTCTTAATACTAATAGACTTCATGTTTAATGGCTTACAAAATATAAACTATATAAAATTGCAACATGGCGAAATTAGATATAATATTTCTGACTTTTTCGCGCAATGTTTAATCAGTTGGAAAGCGCAAATTAACGTGCGACTTTAAATACATTGTGAAAAGTGATGTAAAACCTGTCATAAAAGTAATGCGCTCGCTAAATTTTAAATATTTAAGTATAAAATATAAACTTAATAAAAATACAGTTATCGATTTTCGGTTTTAAATATTTATAGAAAGCTTAAATATACAAAATAACTCACAAAACAAACCATTTCCAAGAAGTTCTAGGCTTTTTCAACTTAGATTTACTTTTTAAAAAGAAAAGAAATTTTTCTAGGCTACTTCATAGTCATTCTTTGAAAATAAAAATGGCGATAAGAATTTAAAGCTTTTTTCAAAACACAGTTGGGACCATTTTGTCTATAGCTTGATCTATAGAAAAACTTTAGAATACGAAAAGATTATTTTTACTTGCTTTAGTGTAGTTGAACTTGTCGAAGAATATTCCTCCTATGACATTTTTATGATTGTCTACAAAACGCGATGTTTCTAAGCGATTGTTTCTTTTGACAGTATTACAAAACCCTTATAAGCTTTTACCAAATAATGAGAGCTTTATGCATTAAAACACTTTTCAAAACACTTGGTCAAAAAAACAATTGGAAAAAATCCAATTTGTCGCAAAAAAAAACATTATTCTGCATAATTGTATGGAATGTGTTATAATATGACTAGAAAGGTGGATACATTTACTATCATTTAAATATAAGGAATATTTTAATGACGTACCTAACTTATGATGGTAGAAATAAAATTTTCATTACAACATTGAGGTTATTTTTTCACGCCAACCACATTTCACACAATGATTTCACTGTATTCCATTGATAAACGGCACAATACACATACACTACATTGAAGTACAGTAGTTTACGCGCTCATTTCAATTGTTTTTATCATTTCACAACACGGAATTACTTCACAATGTTTATTTATTTGTCAACAAACAAATGCCGGCCATGACCGGCCCGAGCGCGAATTAAGTATCCAGCGTTGCCAATTTATAGGGAATTCCCCTTCTAGTGAAAAGTATTTGAACACAGGTATAATGGAGTAGCCTTTATTATTTATAAAGAAATTTTATATGTAAATGTTGAATTTTATACAATGCCATTAATTACGAGTTAGGGTGTCTGATGTTTTGTTTCTTGAGTTTCGAGAATTCTCGTACCCGATTTCTCGAGTTATTCGAGAATTTTTTTAAAAACCGTAAAAAATCAGCTCAATCGACTACAAAACTAAATGTGAACTTTTCGAAAGTTGTTTTGGCCTGGGTGTTCTGAGTTGTGCCCCGAAATAAATTCCATCGTTCTTGGTCCCAGGTTCGATTCCTGGTAGAACCAATTTGGGAAATGAACTTTTGTAAATTGGTTCTGCTCTGGGATTCTGTTGTTCTGATACTCATGGGGAGTATGTACAGAGAGTTCCCTAGTTTCAGACCAGGTGATTGTCTTACAATAGAATACCAACACCAGAACCATTTAGAAAAGTTAATTTGTTAAATTGATCCTACCGGTATAGAACCCGGGAACTTCTCATCCAGTGCCCACAGTGCAAACCGTTAGGCTATCAAGGTTGTACTATTTGGATTATTATGCATTGTTTGCATGTGAAGGCTACAAATTGCTTAAACTTTTATAAAAATATCCTATTTAATTTGCAGTGTCAGTCTGCTTCAATTACCTTCTTTGTTTCTTAAGTTGGTATATTTTGTCATTCATCCAACTTTTGATTTTTAATGCATTTTGTCGGTGTAAGATGTTCTCTGTTAATACTTGTCACTTTCTCCTTAAGTTCAAGCTATGTTTACTGGATAAATTCCTGTATTAAATGTACCGATGTTTAGATTTTTTTTAATTCAAATTTAACGTAAAGCCAAACTTTCATAATCCTGAAAACCGATTCATAATAAAACCATTATGCTTTAGGGAGTTTTGGATGCTTATTACAAAGAAAAGACTAAGTTAGCTTAGGTTTGTTTTGTAATATTCTAAAAAAAAAAACCTAAAAAAATAGTTTCGGGATTATGGAAATTCATGCAAACGTTATTTCGGGCAAATGTGTTTTCGGCCTTCTGATTCGTAACCCCAAGCCGTAGAAAGAGTACAACAATATTTGAAAGTATTACTAACATGTATTAAAAATATTTTAATAATAACATTAGCGTCAAAGCGACTCTATGAAATTTTTGTTCTAAATATTTCAAACGCTTGTGTTTGAAACAATTGAAATTGACGTGTTGGGTCTCGTTCAGTCTTTTACGCAAGCTATGAGTCGGAAAGAGACAGTTAGTTATTTGATTATTTTGATTGCTTTTGTAATTTATATTTACGATTAATTTAAATATAAATTAAATACTATATAATATACTAGTGCATAAAATAACACTTTTAAATGATAACTATGATAACACAATGTAGTACTTACTGAAAATATTTTTACTGCCTCCGTGGCCGTTCGGCCTCGGGTTACCATGCCGGACTGCCATGCAGAGGTCCCAAGTTCAATTCCCGGGTCGGGAGAAATATTTGTATGGCCTACATTTATTTCTTTCGTGAGTTTGGATGTAATTTGTGGTTGTCTACGTGTGTGTCCATGGCACCCGCGACCAGTGTTAGGCGTTAATCAATTAAATTTCAATCAATAATTCAATCAGATTAACCCGGTTGGGAACCCCGGTTGGGGTCCCCGGTTGGGGGCCCGGTTGGGGGGCCGGTTGTGGGGCCCGATTGGGGGCCCCGGTTGGGGGCCCGGTTGGGGGGCCCGGTTGGGGGGCCCGGTTGGGGCCCCAGTTGGGGCCCCGGTTGGAGGCCCCGGTTGGAGGCCCTGTTGGGGCCCCCGGTTAGGGCCCCGGTTGGGGCTCCGGTTAGGGACCCGGTTGGGGACCCAGTTTGGGGACCTGGTTGGGGGGCCCGCTTGGTTGGCCCGGTTGGGGGCCCCGGTTGGGGGGCCCGGTTGGGTGACCCGTTTGTGGGGTCGCGTTGGGGGCCCGTTTATGGGGCACGATTGGGGGCCCCCGGTTGGGGCCCCCGTTTGGGGCCCAGTTGGGGGCCACGATTTGGGGGCCCCGGTTGGTGCCCGTTTGGGGCCCCTGGTTGGGGGCCCCGGATGGGGGGCCCGGTTCGGATCCATCAGGCCCCTTAACTGGCCCCTAACCGGGCCCCCCAACCGGGCCCCCCAACCGGGCCCCCAACCGGGGCCCCCAAGCGGGTCCCCAACCGGGGCCCCCACCGGCCCCCACAAACGGGCCCCCAACCGGGCCCCCCAACCCTGCCCCCAGCAAGCCCCCAACAGGCCCCCACAACCAACGCCCTAACTCACCCCATATGCCCTATAAATTTATCATAATTGTCAGTTTTAATTGTTAATTGTTAATCAAAAACATTGAAAAGATTGAAAATTAATTAATTGTTAACTGCGGTTCTCGCAACTAACAATTGATCAATCGTTAATTGCTGTTTCGCAATTGACAATTAATCAATTGTCAATCTTTAATTGCCAGAACAATTAAATTTTGCCCAACACTGCCCGCGACACAAGGTTTCCCTAGTGCGGGGCTATGTTGATTGTGTACGTTATTATTATTATAGTGATTTTTGGGGATTTTGAGCAATTGGCATTGGCAACGCTGATTGTATCGAATGATGTAACTTACTATCCAAGGTTTACCACCTCCACCAGATCTTTTAGTATTCTTTACTTCATCCATTTTGCATAAACTCTTACAATGTCCAATAGAGTAAAAACCCTAATTGTAGTATGTTTTTAAATAAAATCTACTGAAGACGCGCTATAACGTGTTTGTCAATAAGTACAAACACTACAGAATGTCTATAAATTAAATATATCTAGAATAAACTTAAGAACACTAGTTTTTAGAGTATTAATAGGCTTTACTGGATGTGTATAGAACAATTTTACTAAAAATAATGAGTTGTTCTACAGATGAACTTAAAATAAG
Organism: Hyposmocoma kahamanoa; assembly: GCF_003589595.1. Lineage (NCBI taxonomy): Eukaryota > Metazoa > Arthropoda > Insecta > Lepidoptera > Cosmopterigidae > Hyposmocoma > Hyposmocoma kahamanoa. The sequence goes on from NW_020653716.1 coordinate 347,765, forward strand.
GACTATAAGAGTAAATCTTAAGAGAGATTACACTTAATTAAGTTGTTTGGTATTGAGAAGGTTTTAAAATTTGGACTTGAGTGAAATAAGTCTATAAGAACAACTTCTTTTTTCTAAAACCATTTATAGAGAACTATTATCTAAATCTATACCATATTAAGACTGTTTATAGATATAACAGTTTTAAGACGTTTAAAGTGTGCTCCTTGGGAGGTAAGGTGGCAGTACTTCCCTGGACGAATTCTCTCACAAGGAGCTCTACTGCTACTAGATATTACAACAAAAAAGCTGAAAAATATGTTTTTAGTAAATTTATTATGTTTTGTAAAAAAAACATGGAACAAAAGTTGTTGTCTATGATGCTAGTAATATAAGCCTGAGAGGACGCTAGTATTTTAATAATAATAATAATAATAATAACAACAATTCGTTTATTTGCTTAAAACATGGTATAACAGAAGATGTAACAAGAGACAGTGCCAGTACAAAGATGTTTCGCATATACCAATGTCTAGTTATGCAATGTAACCACAACAATAAGAATGTCACAAACATGTCAAGTTACAAATTAAATTTATCATGAATGATCATCTTAGAGGATGGAAAATGATCATAGTCAATGTGAATGACAGACATCAAGACCTTACATCTTATTTCCTGTCAAATATTTTTTCATGTTATAAAAATTGTTTTCATTTAACCACTTGTACAACTTCGTTTTTAATAAACTTAAATGTGATAGTTTAATTTTTAAGTTTTATTGAATATCGCTATGTTTCACCACCACGATATTCAATGGTTCTTATGAAATTACTCGACTACTTAGTTTCTTATATATAATTTTACTGATACAGAGATCTATTCTAAGACTTAGAAAATGTTTTTTCGATCCAGCTGGATTCGCACCAACGTCTTCCAGCAAACCGTGGCAGACGCTACGCCAACTAAGCCACGGAACGAACCAGCTGACCTTATGAATTTTTCTATGTGCTTGTTGCACATCTTGGTTTTTGGCTTTTAATTACTGTGGCGCTACCGCCATCTGTGAGAAATCTGTTTCTTCTATCCGGGTTTCTGCAGACACTTGCATTCATAATCACTTAATCACTAATTGTCTTAAATAAATATGTGTGTTTTCGTACAAGAATATAAATTTCATATATATTATTATAATGGTAGTTGCAACAGACCAAAGCTCTTAAACATCTGCATGTGTCATCCGGGGGAATTCCACAAATTGCACTAATGTATTTCTTTCGCAAAAGCTCTGTTTCGATGTATTAATACCTCATACTATAATACCGTAACGTAGTATTGTGGGGAATATGAACTTTGCTCTCCCCAAATTTGGGGATTTTAACCGTGATTTTTGGGGATTTTGAACAATTGGCATTGGTAACGCTGATGTATCGAATGATGTGACCTAATATCCAAGGTTCACCACCTCCACCAGACCTTTTAATATTCTTTACTTTATCCATTTTGCATGAACTCATACAACGTCTAATAGAGTAAAAACCCTAATTATAGTATACAAACACTACAGAATGTCTGTAAATTAAATATATCTAGAATAAACTTAAGAACACTAGTTTTTAGAATATTACTAGACTTTACTGGATGTGTATAGAACAATTTATTGAAAATAATCAGTTGTTCTACAGATGAACTTAAAATAAGGACTATTTTAAGTAGAAGAGTAAATCTTAAGAGAGATCAATGAGCATAAATAATATCACCAATGATATTATTTATGCTCACTGAATTTCACAGGTTATAGAATGTAAATAAGACTTTGAACTATGAAACTGACACTGCCGATGATCTCCATAATTTTTATATTATTCTTAGAAAACTGTTGCTGGCAAAACACAGCAGTTAAAAAAATGGCAACCAAGTTCTCTTTGACAAAAAGATGTGCATTGATTGTAATTTCATAATCATGACATTAATCCACATCAAGAAAAATGTGCTGATATTAGAATTATTATTTATTAAGAATTCAGTCATTTCCGTCACTCTTTATTTAAGAAAAATCGCATGCAAATATGGCATGCATGGCATGTTTGTAGATGAGTGTTGTTTATCATTTCAACATTTGAATAACTTACTTTAAATACAAGTGGCAGGTTTTTAATTTCTTTTGAATGAGAAGTGAAAATTAGTTTTTTTTTTAATTACCTAAAATTTCTATACTGATCAAAATCTTATTGCAAGTTTAGTCTGAAAATTCAAGTTGATCACTTATCCTTTATACTGAGTCAATTTGTTTTGTTTTAAACAAAGTTACAATAAGACACTAATATTGTTTAGACAATCATAGATACATGTTAAGTTTTCTGAATATCTGTCTAACAATATGTTTTCTACTTTTTAACACTGTTTTTGCCTTGTAAAATTCATAGTAAAATTCATTCTTCCATTTCGGATATAGAACCAAACAGAGAAGAAGTAGCTGTTGAAGAAACTTCTCGAGAAGAAAGTATTTCAGCTTTCATCCTAGCACTTGTGTCTAAAAAATAGACTGGATACTTCTTCATGCAACCAACAAGATTTTTGTTATGCTTCATAGCACAAGAATAATGATATAACTAAATAAAGTTTACAAGTAATGTGCAAGTCGGATATGTACTGAGGACTACACAAACTCTCCATATTTTCCTTTTTTGCTGTCATGCTCATACTAGGTTGGAATAGCAGTTATTGTAATTCACTGTTTTTTGGTTCACTTGGATGCTGAATACATATTATTATTAGCTTTATATAGTATACAATAGGTAAATTTACAATCATACAAATCCAACTGTTCAATTCATACCTCATTTAATATACTTATATTGCGCAGCTTGACTGTGCGTTCGAGTTTTTGCTCATATTTCATAATTTTCACTTTTAAACAGTTCTTCGGTCGGCTACAAAACTAATAGAATATTATTACCTGGGAAATTTCACAGTAAAACCAACAGTGAAAAGAAAGACAAAGTGTTGTTTTATACAGGCTTATCAACTTACTTCAAAGTGATCTTTACAACAATAAATATGTAGTTACTTCACGACACTACTGAACAAAAATCTTGTTTGGGTTTTCTGTATTCCATAGCTATGTTATATTTGATATTTTGTTGTATTCCATAGCTATGTTATATTTGATATTTTATCTACCGGCAGCATTGACTTATAATTGTAAGTCAATGCCCGGCAGCGAAATTAAAAGTTGCAAAGACACTAAGGTTATGTCTTAGAGGATGGAAAAAAATAGTCTAAGGGTTATGTTTATGTTTCTTCTTCTTCTTTTAAATGTTATGGCCCCATCGAAATAATCAATGATTTTGCCAATGTCAAGTAAAAATAACTATGTACGGTAGTTTAGTATTATTATAAAAATTATACAAAAAAATGGCGATTTCGCCAATGTCCTGTGCGAATTTTTCCTATGTTTATGTTTAAAAACGTTGATGAAGTGACATTAAATTTTTTTTTGCGTTTTTGCTTTGCATTACGCACGGACAAAACATTATAGAGCCACTGATGACATCACTGAATGTCAAACAAAGTTCAATATTGTTTTTTGAAAAATATAAAGAATCTCAACGAAATATTGACAAACACGTACAAAATATTAATCAGCAATCTTATTCCTCGAAATGGATTTTGAAATAGAGAGTTTGACAAAAATGAACAATGTTTGACAAAAATGAAAAATGCCCATTACTGTCAAATAAGTATCTAATACTCGACCAAATTAAAAATACACGTCTTTTAACTCGATCGAGTATTACTGGTTTGACAATATTTGTTTCGGACGGATGTCGGACGGAGAACGTGATTAGACCCCCAGGATTCCCTGGTTTCCGTTCCGTGCAGACCCAATGCGAGAAACGAACTTTTCCAAATTTATTCCGATCTAAGCGTTCTATACGTAGTATCCCAGAGTGAATTTCATTACTGTGGTACTCAAAATAAATTCAAATTAAATTCAAATTCCATTTATTTGCCACACGCAAAAAAAAACATAAAACATACAAATGCAAAATTTAACATAAAAACACAAAACTTTTTTTTTTTATGTATATAATAGACACACGCTTGGCCACAATCTCACCTGATGTTAAGCGACGATGTGACCGACGATGGGATGCGTTTGCCTAAAAAATGCCTATTCACTCTAGCCTTGACTATTCAAGGCTAGAGTGAACAATTTGGGGCTATCCCCAAATTGTACTTTTCGGGAAATACAGATGCCGGTAGAGCATTCCATTCCTTTGCCGTACGCATCAGAAAGGAGGAAGCAAAGCGCTTAGTGCGAATAGGTGGAATATCAACGACATAAGAATGGAGTGCTCCGGACCTTCTAGTCGACCGAAGGAGGAACGGTGAGGGCGGAACCAAATTGAAAAGTTCCTGCGCACACTCCCCGAAATGTATCCGATAGAAAACCGACAAGCAGGCTACTTTTCTGCGATGATCGAGATTTTGGAGCTTCGATTCCACAAGAAGATTATTGTTAATAAGTCTCTTTGCTTTATGCTCCACCGAGTCCAAGGCAGCTAACTGGTATTGGGCAGAGCCGTCCCAAAGGTGGCAGCAGCACTCCATACAGGATCGAACTTGTGCTTTATATAGATTTAAAAGCTGTTCAGGTGTGAAGTACCGCCTGACCTTGAAAAGTATGCCTAGTTTTCTGGCAGCAGTTTTTGCCAAGCACTCGATGTATCGCCCAAAGTTGAGGTTGGATGATAAGTCCAGACCAAGTAGCTCAAGGTGGTCCCTTATCGGCACGGATACACCTCGGAAAGTCGGAGTAAGGTGTAGGGGACTCCGTTTTGATGAGAAAAGACACGCCTGTGTTTTAGCCGCATTAAACCTGACCCTGTTAGCATCTCCCCAGTCGGAAGCAGCTTTCAGACTCAGGTTCAACCGGGTGACCATCGCCTCTCGCTTACACCGGATCTCTTCACTGTTGTCTCGGGCGTCTGGCACTTAACCGCCACTGTGCTGTCGTCTGCGTACCCAAAGATACCGGGCATCAGCAGCAGGTCGTTGATATGCAGCAAGAATAGAGTGGCGGAGAGGACAGATCCCTGAGGTACACCGACATTTATACCATGAGGAGCAGACGAGTAACCATCTTGCCAACTCACGCACAGCGTCGACACGACGACGACCGCGCGACGGCGACACATCGTGAGCGCGGAGTATACCCGACGTTCCGAACAGTGCTGGCGTTGCGTCCACAAATTAGTAAGGATACTACGTTGCGTCGCCACCGCACAGACGTCGCCGTTCGTGTCGACGATATGCGTGCGTTGGCAAGGCGCTGACGCTCTAAAGACGCTAGTGTGGGGGTCTCTGTAGAGGACCACGGTTCGAATCCCCTTGACGACACGCACCCAGTGGCTTTAACTTCTAAGTTACGTGCATTTGGGAATTTTTAATAGCAAAACCCTACGTTAATGGTGAACATCATGATGAAATCTGCTTCTCGAAGACGGCGTACAACCCCTGGAAGTTCCTAACCCGCATTGGGCTAGAGTGGCGGACTATGGCCTGAATTGTCTTCTTAGAAGAAACCTTGTCTAGCAGTGTGATGGTGTTGATTATTATTGCAATATTTTTTTATAATATCAAGGGACGGGACGAACAGGTCGTGAGGCTGGTGTTAAAGGACACGCCTGTACATAACCGTTACCAGTGCCACTCAGAGCTATCTCAAAGATCTGTAGGCCACTGCGGCTGCGCCTGTCGCCCCTGAAACAGTAAGTTGAAAGGTCCCATGTGCCTGTAATTCCACCAGCATCCTTACTCTTCAAAACCGGAACGCAGTAATGCTCACAATACTACTTGGCGGCCGAAACAGGTAAGGTCCCTGGAGTAACTCTTCACAAGCAGCACAGCAGTAGCTGCTACAAAAACTTCGTCAGAATACACCTCGATAGAAACAGATTTTCTCATTCCAAACAAACGACAAAGGAATAGATTGAATATTAATCACTATTGTTTTATACTGCATTATGCCCGCGGAACGCGACAAATTCGAGCAACATTAAGAAAAATAAAAACTTGCTCCATTAATATTTTTTTCCTTCTAATATTTCAGTTTTATTGCTCAAACTTGGTGCTAACGATGTTTTTGTAGATTCGCCTTTTTGGCCTGTTCACTTTTACACCAGTCCGGATATTGGTACTTGAAAAGTTGTTATTACCTTTTTATTATTATATATAGGCAAATACCTCTGACATGAAATCGAGGACGAAGTTACCTAGAAAATGCCTATTCAATTTTCATCCAAAGTATGTTTATTAACCATTAACGTTTTATTTTTATTACTAATCATCATTGACCTGGTCAATGCTAATAATCATATAATTATTTCTCTCTTCCTTTCAAAGTTCAAGAAAAAGAAAAAGAACATCCATTTAAATTTTTAAATCCGCCGGAAGCAACCTCTGTGGAGAAACAGACCGTAGGTTTTAATCAGAAAATGTTTTCCGATGAGTCGGAGTTTCTTTGTGAAACCATTTGAATAAACAACTTATCCTCAAGTAATTTAATCAACTATGGATGATTGTATCACTAGTATATGAAAATAAGTAGATAGGTACTACCTACACAAGTTTTATTTATTCTGGTAGTTATATCGAATCACTAAAGGCTCATGGAACCTATGGAGACTTGGGAAAATTTCCAACCACCTCGAACATGACAAGTCCTACTTCACGTAAAGGCGAGTCATCGAAGGAGAAGCCGGAGAAACACTGTTTTGCTATTAGACCAAATGTTTTGTTAAGCATTTACTTTTAAAAAACAGTCTTACAAATAATATACGATACACCTAAGGATGTTGTCACACGATGATTGGTTACACGATAGGATGTACCTACTTTACCCGATCATACAAAATACCGAAAACAGGCTAAAATAAGGAATTTATGTAATAATAGAATATGTAACTTTTGCACATCGTTTTTATATGGAGTTATTCCTCTTTAGGTACCACAGATAACTTGCTAAATTTTAGTATTCAACTGAAGCTCTATAGTTATTAAATTGACATTTATCCAAAATTTTAGAATTGCCCAGTGGTTTAACGACCAACGTGCATCACACGCAAATACTAAAATTAATAGTTATACGACTTTAAAATTACATAATTATTCAAGTATGTTAAATACTGTTAAATGTGGTTAGTGCCTTTGTAAATAATGTAAGTAATTTAAACAATGCATGTTCTTGTGAGAAATATATAGAATTATAACAATAGTCACCAAATATGACCTAAACTTTACACAGAAGTTCATATTTTAGTACTTGACTGTACAGACGAACACCCAACAATCATGATTTATTAAAAATATCAGAAATATTGTGAAAGACATACCAATTATTTTGTTATATCAGTCAGTATCTTCTATTCTGAACAAGTACGTACAAACATCAATCAGATTGTAATCATAGTAAATTCCTTTGAACGGTAATTTTATTCAGTTACAAAGGACTATCCAAACAATAGTATCTAAATTTAGGTAACCATCATAAGAGAGACGAACTCAGAACACGTCTGCAGAGTTAATTTCAACTATTGCGAATATAACAACGCAGTAGTTCTTGTAAATGCGACCCCCGTGGCCGGTAGTGCGGACCTGGATTCCAGGACCGTTTCATTCAATATTTAAGGCTAGATGTTATGCTTTTCTCACAGTACATGCAGTACTTCTACTTTAAAAACACTGTGTGGATTATTTGCCTTCGGAAGTCGAAAGACACAAGTAGCGAATTCTAAATTCGGAGATAAATGTATCCAAACATTTGTTAGGTTTTTCTGATAAAAGGAAAAGTTAAAATATGGATTTCATTTTAAATAGCTTATTTATTTTATGTTATAAATACATACCACACATTTTGTACACAAAATGTTTCATTGTATTTTCATCAGCGGTTTTTAAAAATACCTTTATTTTCCCTTCGAAACCATTCAGAAAAATAAATATTACTGCATATAAAAGGCGAAGTAATTTAATTATGACTTAATACTTAAGTCATGAATAGAACTAAAGGGCATAATTTTGTATTCAATTGTCTTTTTTGTGTTATTACATTGTATTTGAATTTATAAGGGCATAGTTCCATACATAACTCAGTAAAATCTTTTGATATTAGCAGAACAACGTTTTTCATATTCAAATATGACTTTTTATAGTAAAAAATCTGATTATTGATGTCAGTTGTACCGTTCGAGCTTGCAGTATACGAGTAGTCAACAATTAGTGATATATAGTACCACAAAAATATAGATAGATTGGTATTTTTTCCTGATTCCTAATATGTATGTAACTCAATTTTGTTACAAATGTTAGTTGTGCCCTTTTTCATTTCGATGGCAGTATAAAACCATAATAATATTACTTTGTACTACATTTAAATTATCAATTCAATTTCAATGGGATGTAGTAAATTCAAAAAAACACGAAAAAATATTACAACGATAAAATAACAACAAAGCACTAAGTGAATTCTATTAACATGAGGTACGTTAGATACAAAATTGGTATACAATAATGTTCTTCGTATACATAGGGCGCACTATAAGTTTCCGGAACTGGCCACTTACATAAACAATATTTAAAAAATAAGTACAACATTTGAAAATGAAACTCTTAGGTCGTAGAATACAGTTTCTTTCATCTAACTGTCACTTGTTTTTACATTCTGGCGTCATTTTAGAAATTGGTTGTCTACATCACAATGGATGTAACTCGTGAAAATTTTCGTAGTACGATTTTCTACGACTTTAAGTGTAATTTAATAATAATAATAATAATAATGTATTTATTGTTCTTTCCACCTTAACAATACAAATTACAGGGTATTTATCGTAAAGAACATCATGCAGTGAAAACTGTGAGGTGGAAGACTGGTGCCTAAACTAGGTTGGACCTGTATTATATATATATATTTAATATATATTTAACAGCTCAGCGGAGCTTCGCTCGGCTTCAAATTGCTTTTGGCGATGAAGCACCATGCAAGACGACTATTTATAGCTGGTTTGCAGAATTCAAACGCGGTCGTGTGTATCTCAGTGACGAATTTCGTGATGGTCGTCCGTCCACTGCTGTGAACAATAAAAACATCGATGCTGTGCACCGTATGATCAAAACAGACAGGCATGTGACATATCATGAGATTCGGGCATCTTTAGGCGTAGGCATGAGTCAAACACAATCAATACTACACAAACATTTGGGTGTAAAAAAGCTATGTTCTCGGTGGATCCCACACAATTTGACTGAGGCTCAAAAATACGGATCGCGTCACTTGGTACAATGCTTACCAGATTCAACGAAGGGGCGTCAAATTTGGTGTGGCACATTGTAACAGGTGATGAAACAAGGATATATAGTTATGATCCCAAAACAAAGCACGATTGCTGCTTATGCGTATGGATCTTTCGAGATGAGCCGACACCAACCAAAGTGACGCGCGTGTAAAGTGCCTCTAAGCGGATGATTGCTTCTTTTTTAAATAAAACTGGACACGTGGCTACTGTTGCTTTGGAAAAACGTTATACCGTGCGTAGTGATCGGTACACGACTATTTGTTGGCCGGAAATTATTGACAAACTCCGTAAAAATAACCGTAAACGCCGTATCATCTTGCACCACGATAATCCCAGTTCTCACACGGCCAGACAGACAAATGAATGTTTGAAGGTGAACAACGTTGACCTTATGAGCCATCCCGCGTGCAGTCCCGACCTGACATCTTGTGACTTTTATTTATTTCCAAAAAGTAAGAACCAGTTACGCTGTCAACGATTTTCACCACCTGAAGAGGATGTCGAAGAGTATGAAAAATAGGTTTCAGAGAATGTCACGGAGGAGTGGCATAAATGTTTTCAAAATTGGTTCATTTGCATGAAAAAGTGCATTGACACTAACGGAGAACGTTTTGAGAAATAATAAATGCATTTTTGACCGTTTATAGTATTTTTTCTCATTCATTCCGGAAAGTTATAGTGCGCCACGTATCACGTATTCAACACTGGATTATTAGGACCAGAGCTACATTAAAGTGAAGTAAGACCCGAAATAGACGTTTAAATGTATTTAGACCACACGGAAAATCGGTTTTTCGACATTAAAAATACGAATTAAAACTTGTTTTTTTTTAAATCTATAATAATAAAACTTGACTCGTAAAAAAACACAAAGTTCCGCAAAATTTTCAATTCTCACTACGTTCAAATACGGAAAAATCAGTTTCGTTCGCTCGTCATGAGAAAAATTTAAATGAAATTTTATCTCCCGTGTTCCGTAATATATATATCAGGCAACTATGAGCTTATTTTACCGTATGTATACTAGGTGTATTATTTCTATTCATTCTATTATAATATTACAGTAGAGAGATATAATATCGTGCAATGAATTTATCCGCCTGTTTTTTTATAGTACCAAGTGACGGGAAGAACAAGTCTAGCGCCTGGTGGTAAGCGACACGCCTTTCCATAACAGTTTCAGTGCCATACAGAGCTTTCAACTGCCACTGCGCCCGTCACCCTAAGACATAAGTTAACAAGTCCCATGTGCCCGTAACTTCACCAGCATCCTTACCCTTGTAACCCGGAATGCAGTAATGTTCAAATTTGTTATCAAAATCGCAACTAAAGACTTAGGTAATTAAGGTAGCATCTAAGGTACGAAAGGAAAAAGCTTAATACTATATATACTATATATATATTGCTATATACTTAATAATAATTCACTTTTAATCATTTATTTCCTTTTCAGTAAATAGTATACATGATACTTCGTTACTAACTTACATAAGAAAAGGAGACAATTAGTACATACCTGTATAAATTAGATAACCTTTATATACGTTAACACACAGTATCCACAGTTCACGGGTCGTATTCTAGAACTCTACTCAATGCTCAAGTCAGGATTTGAGTATGGTTTAAAGCACTCGAAATCATATTCAAGTCCCTGCCATTAGAGTCGTATTTCCAGTGCTTGTGTTGCCAGTGCAATCCTGACTTGAGCATTGAATAGAGTTCTAGAATACGACCCTACTTCTGGCTAGAAAATCCGAACGCAGACTGAATAAACTTTCTTCTGCAACCACACCATCAAGCTTCGCCCCACCATTTTCGGTGGGCTAAAATACTGTGATTTCATTGGTTAATGCTTGATTGGTTGGCATTTCTTTAAAAAGGAATTTAGATACTTTTAAATGTCATTATTGTTAAAATCAAATACAGATATGATAACAATTACGCATTAATTCAATCGTGATTTTTAAATATATACTTAAGATGAAAAATCCTTTCAATTATAATAATAAGTCCGAATCGTTCACATACTTAAAATACGACAATAATCGATGCAAGTATTAATTAAATTCGTTACCTACTCTATCACGTTACTGCTTGGCGGCAGAAATAGGTAAGGCGGCAATGCTTCGCTGGACGACAACTGTTAGGTTTTGAAGGTACACTCACACGACTAGATTGGATGGTGTTAACCGACGACGTGACCGGTGATGGTACGCGTTTGTCCAAAGAATGTTTATACACACTTACCCTGTACTTTTTTGGAAAAACAGATGCCAGAGACGTATTCAGTTTTTTAATTATGTTAAAAATGTTAAGTAATGTTATGAATGCACCCGATCTATAAGAATTATTGTAATGCACTAAAGTACAGGCGGTCGGCGGCGCGTGCCGCTAAACGCTCACGTTAAAGGTGTTTCATTAAATCATACAAGAAGTAAAGCGTTTACAAAATGCTGATAGCGGCGTTTCGCTTTCGCATGACCTTGTAAGAAGTCCTTAGGTCTTCTGATCTATAATAAAAATGTAATATCCTGGCTTTTGACAATCTAAATAATGTTATAACCATTTTATATTTTATATAAGACTATTTTAAGCATCAATCGCAAAATCTTTGCGATTTAGGAAGTCACCACAGTTATTATTAACGCAAAATGCCATTTAAGCCGGTCTGAATTTCTTTTAAGTCCATGAACGTAACATCGAAAAGGACGTTATGCGTTTCGCGTCGGTTCACACGAATGCGACTCGACATAAGTCGGCAACGAATCTGCTACCTACGAATTTGCGATCGCGTCCGAACACATGCCGACGACGGCCGATCCTAGTTTAAGAACAACTGCGAACGACTGAGCAACAGCGAATCGGCTTAATGCGATGAGTGTGGTTAAACACGATCGCATCAAGACGATTCGGTAAGAAGTTTGGTGACTCCCTTACGATTCGTGAGTGGTACTGTAACTGTTATGGATAGGCGTATCGCTTACCACGTCACACACGACGTCCCGTTACTTAGGGTCGTATTCTAGAACTCTACTCAATGCTCAAGTCAGGATTTGAGTATGGTTTAAAGCACTCGAAATCATACTCAAGTCCCGGCCATTAGGGTCGTATTTCCAGTGCTTGTGTTTCCAGTGCAATCCTGACTTGAGCATTGAGTAGAGTTCTAGAATACGACCCTTAATATCGTAAAAAAATACAACATAAATTATTATTGTATTGCACACACACAAATGCGCGCGCCCCGCGTGCCTCTCACGCACATGGACTACTCCACCGAATAAACGTGTAAACTGCAACGTTACAGAAGCGATAAAATAATATTACTCAAAGGTGATATACTTAAATACAATGTATGACCAAATTATAGGTAATAAAACATTATATCTTATATTAAACATGAAACACAAAAATATTGATATTTTATCAGAAATTCACTAAAACTCCTTTAAAATGTTTATTCTAGTAAAAATTACTTTGGCGACTGTTTGCTTGTAGTGTATAAACTATTATTCGTGGGAAAAATTATTACTTATTATTATTTACTTTACAATGTAACATAATATTACTCTGTTTTACTATGGATATTAAAATTTGTCAATGCGAATATTATATAGTTACATGGTTGGTTACTCTAGTAATTGGTCATAAATTTTAAAAGCACGAATATTTTTAAAAACATAATTATATTTCAAACATTTTTAAAGATTCCCACGAACTATATTACAATGTTAGTATGTTATGTTATAAACATACAAGAGTAGATACTAGATAGTGTACAAAATGTATTGTATGTAGCAATATTCGTGCGAGATTGTTGATTTTATTTTGCGTAAAATAATCGTTGGAGTACCGAATAATTAAAAAAATAAAATTAATTGGACAATAAATGTGAAAAAAAATTATGAGGTGTATTTTGTGCGCGAGAATCCAAGAATGCAAAAAAAAATTACAATAAAAGGTTATTCGGTGGAGGCGTCGGCATATACTTACTTTTAATATTAGAATCTTCGGTAATAGCTTCCGAACTTATCAAATGTTGTTTTTCGACAGTTTACAGCAGCAACAAAGGGCGGCGCTATCGGTTAAGAAAATTGTCAATCAAGTCTTGATTTGTTTTGATTATTAAAAGAATTGCGAGTTATTTTGTATTTAGTAACATGATTCCGACACCGCTTAACATGATACTCATCACCATGTGGATGTGAGTTTATACAAAAAAGTATATAGTAATTTTAATTATTTTTTATGTGCTCAGGTGTTTGTAGAAGGAAGAGTAACTGTTTCTCACGCCGACTGTAATATCTTATGAAATATCGTACGTGAGGAGGTTACACAGTAGACACAAGTTATGGTGTTATCTACTTCAGAAGCAAGTTTGTTTATTATATTACAAATATTATGATTCTACGTTAGGTCAAGAGTTACGAACCTGTTTTCGTTCTTCCTTTTGCACTTCTATGTCATTATTACAGTCAATTAAAAAGGTAGTTGTTCATATATATATACAATCTTAATAATAATAATAATAACACACACACTCATAGCCAGGAACTACGGAAACCTTGGAAAACCTAGGAAACCTAGGAAAACTCACGATAGAAATAAATGTAGGCCATACAAATATTTCTCTCGAACCGTTCGACAACGGAGGCTGTTAAATGTCTTAATTAAATATGTTGATTAAAGAATTATAAAAATGTTTGCAATTTCTATCTACGGTTGTAGTATCTTATTCAAAGAGACTACAAAACCATCGTAAGTACTGTAATATATAACAGCACCACGTATTCCACAGGGAGTACGAGTTTCATAAAAGAAAAAAGGTTTTCGTACATACATATATGTTGAAATAAACTAAATTAACCAGCTATTCGACTCAAGAATGTAATCCTTAAATGAACTGAACTACAAAACATACCTATATTCTAAGTTACACGTTACGTTTACACGTTTCATTACGCTCCAGCACGCGTATTAACAGCAACGCTGTTATTTCTACAATAATGCCATTTAACTACACCGAGATGACTACACAGAGTACGTCCAGGGAAATACTGCTAGTGTTGTAAAAAACTCAAGTCCAGATGACTACATTCTAGGACTCTAGAATGTACTCACCTCAAAATCCGAGTTGGGTTTATGACTCGATTGCTTTTTACATTCGAGTCGGTGATCGGGTTCGACTCGACTCAGACTCGCGAGTGTTTTAGGCCACGGAGCCGTGTAAAATTGAGTCCAGTTTATAAATGTAGACTTGAATTTTATACAACACTAAGTACTGCCACCTTACACCTATTTCTATCGCCAAGCAATTATGTGACCGTTACTTTTTCTTATCCTATCATGCATGATGATATGATGGCATGCATATAGTAGTTATAAAAAATATATTGGAAAGTACTTTACGCCTACTACAAGTGACGGGACGGACAAGTCGTGCGCTTGATGGTAAACTGCATGCTTGTCCATAACAGTTACAGTGCCACTCAGAGCTTTAAGGACTATCCACACACATCAGGGCCATGCCCGGGACGTGGACGGGGCGTGCTAGTTTTTATGAACTGCGGGCCCGTCACGGCCACGGTGTCACTCAACGCTGCCCTGATTCTTTCGGGTTTCCACCCATAGGATATGCGAGTTCACGAAGCAGCGAACCTCTACGAGGCGGAACCAGGAAAACCGCAGAATGCTTTAATCGAAAGCGGAGTCGTGGAGGGAAGAGTAAGCTTTGTGGAGAACCTACACCCAGCCGAAGAGATAGAGATGAATTACGAATGTCTGGAGGACGCGCAGCCTAGAACTCTAGATAAACATGACATAAAAAGCTTGCAAATTTACACAAATGGTAGAAAGATAGAGGGGAAGGTCGGGGTTGCGCTAACATGTTGATAGAACGGCTGCGAAATCAAGAGCGGAAAATATAAGCTTGCAACGTTCTGTAGTCTTTCAGGCGGAGATGTACGCCCTTCTGCGTGCCATTGGCATTGCGATAAAAGATAAGGAGGAAAATACCAACATCTTCAGTTCTCTTCTCTGAAGTTGTTGAGACGCGGAGATATTCTGCAACCTTTGACGATTGCAACAAAGCTCAATCTTGATAGATTGAAGTGGCAGTGCACCTCAGATCTTTGCGATTTTAAGCTCAGCTCTAAATGGCACTACATTTGTTATGGATGCTTACCACCAGAGTCATGACTTGTTCATCTCGTCACTTGGTATTATAAAAAAAATTACCTAGTCTCAAACTAGAAAATAAGTATCAGAGCTACGGAATTTACTCCGGGGCACTAGGTACCCAGAACGGACGTCCTCTGCTAGCGCAAATAGCGTTAACCGCTCGGCCACCGAGATCGTTGTATTGAAAAGGTAGTCAACGTTGTGTAACTTTATTCTGGTTTATTCACAAAGTTATTTATTATTATTTATATCGACCTTGATGACTCAATGGTTTGCACGGTGGACACTGGGTGAGAAGGTCGATTCCCGATAGGACCAATATAGAAAATGTACTTTTCTAAATAGAGACTTTGAGACCAAGCAATTGGTGTGATTGTCTGGCATATTAAAATATTAAAAAAATATATAGATAAGTTTAATAGTTAAACATTATATTCTAATAGTCAAATGTAACGTCAGTCGTTAGCACTTTACACGTGCGGTCACGCAATAATGAAATAATTGATTAAATTTGTCACACTACCCCATTCTGAGGGTACTTACCGTTCGTTAACGGGCGTAACAAAGATTTCAATTGTTTTAGGTTAACTTTGTTAATAATTATTGTAAAGAATTTTTTTTTTTGTGCAATATAGTGCATAAAGTCGTGTTCCTGCTTAAATATTGACAATCCTTTCACTGTTGTTTAAATCGCAATTCCTAATGTCATAAGCAAGTTTTTCGCTAGGGCTACACTGGATATTTTTAAGACGACAATGAACCTGAACACTGAAGTAGGATCTTCAATATTTTACAGCACACACAAGTTATTGTTATCTCAATAGCTAGTTGTAAGATATATATGAACATAATTATAACATAGAGGTAGTATA
>NW_020653716.1:369151-403244 GCF_003589595.1 Hyposmocoma kahamanoa
GAAGGAGGGAAGGCTCGTCCTGGTGCCGGGCCGACCTGCGGACTCCCCCTCGGGGTTCAGGCCCCGGGGTGGCGAAGACCCTGGAGCGAATCATCGCCTCCACGATCAACGAACACCTGAGGGGGACAGGCCCCGATGTGTCGCAGCGGCAGTACGGGTTCAGGGCTGGACTCTCCACCCTGGACGCCCTGGAGTCGCTGTGACACATCGTGGAGGAGGGTAACGGCGAGGGGGAAGGCGTGGTGGCTGTGTCGTTGGACATAGCCAACGCCTTCGGCACTCTCCCCTTCGCCGTTATCAGGGAGGCGCTGAGGTACCATAATATCCCCGGTACCTCAGCCGTCTGGTGGAGCACTACCTGAAGGACAGGGTGGTGCTCTACCAGACGAGGCGCGCCGAGCGCTCAATGAGGTGCGGAGTACCCCAGGGGTCCGTATTAGGACCACTACTGTGGAACCTGGGGTACGATTGGGTGCTGAGGGGCGCGCTGCTCCCCCGGCGGCGGCGACGGCGGTCATCACGTACGCCGACACGCTGGTGGCCGTCCGAGGGACCACCTTCCAGGAGGCGGCCCGAAGAGCCTCAGTAGCGGCGGACATGGTGGTCCGCCGAATACAACTGCTGGGGCTCGAGGTCGCCGTGCCGAAGACGGATGTGGCCGTCTTCGGCGGGAGGGGTAGAGGTTGGGCGGTGCCAGCAGGCGCCCACGTCTCTATCGCAGGAGTATCGGTCCCGGTCCAGACATTTCATCTGGGACTTGTCCTGGACCGGCGATGGAACTTCGGGGAGCATTTCCGGCAACTTGCTCCTCGAATAGTGGGCGCCGCATCGGCGTTGGGCAGGCTCCTGCCCAACCTCGGGAGGCCGGGAGCCCCATGCAGAAGGCTATACGCCGGGGTGACCCGGAGTATGGCCTTATACGGGGCTCCCATCTGGAGTGGGGCCTTATCAGCGGCGACGAAGGCCCCAGAGGGTGGTCGCCCTGCGAATGTGCAGGGCGTACATGACGGTGGCCTGAGCTGCATTGTTACTTTATGTTAATTTATGTAGTTATGCAAACCACAATATAACGGCATTTCTTTGGAGCAAGTGAATGGCAAACGTGTTATAAAAAAAATATAGTCATGTCATTCGGTCGAGTTGAGTTCTTGAAACGTTAATTGCCCAAAAGGTTTTGTTTTTGTAAGGATCGTTAGTGCGTTTTCCTTCTATATTTGGAGATTGTTCCGTCGGAATAGAGTAATTAGACTTTTTTTAGACATGCTGTTGGTTCAGAACAGCTGTTTTCGTTGTTATCTATTTTATATATCGGAGCCAGTTATCACTTCAAACGTAATGTAACAAAATTCGGTGTATTGTTTACGTAATGTACTTTAAGGGAGGATAAACCTTACACGGTAAAAACAGATTACTTAGAAAAAGACAAAATTCTTTATATGAAGACATATTTATTAAATCCAACAAAACGATCCTCTCCCTATAGACGCTAGAGAATAATTACTTGATAATAGTAAAAAAACGTCTCAAAAGTGTATTTTAGTTATAAGACAGAAATATTTAATCCAAGAACAAATTAATTTACTTCAAGTCACAATTCAACAAAATATTTATTAGTTATTACAAATGTCCGATTTTGACTTGAAAAAAAAGAATGAAAAATTGAGAGGTACTTAATTAGTCGACTGAAGATTTATATTTTCTAATAGCAAAAAGGGTAAATTTACAGGGTTATGGACCCAACAGTATGTGTCTCACTGGCGTGAAAGCACACAGTTCAGTGCCAAACCTTAAAGTAGCAGAAATAGGACTGAATCTTCTCAAATACTTGAGTACCATTCAGTGCCGTATACATGCTACAGTGCCAGAAAGCACTAATAATTCAAAATATATGAGATGACTTATACAATTGAAGTTCACAAAACGATAGCGCGTTTCACAGTACAACTAATGCCGTCTAGCAGTGGCGTGATCGAACTAATTGCATGTTAAAGTTGTGCTTATTACAAGTGTAGTTTGATTTCATGCTGAAACCAAATTTCTTAAATTATGGCTACAAATAACATCCTAACAAACTAGAGATACTACGTATTGTTTGTTTGGATAAATGACTGTTTATGATTTTTATGATTACAAGCACAAGTAAAAGTAATCGTTACCGCGTGCGCCTTCGGCGACATGTCACGTCAACATTGACTATGAAAACGCAACGAAATGTTGTTTTAAAAATATATTCTAGAATTTAGAATATTAATCTGAATAGGAAACTACTTTTTTTTGTTTAAGAATATATTTTCTTAAAATACACTCAAGAAATTTCGAATTCATTTAAGATTATTTAAATTTGATGGAAGAGGTAAAAATTTCTTGATGTAAGTAATGATCAATTAATTGATTAGAAATGAAATTAAATCTAGAAGTGAACGTTGTCTAAAAGTTAGAATATTGTTAAGAGTAAAATTGTATTAGAAAAAGATAAGCAGTATTTTTGTAATGACAATATTTTATTACTTTTAATAAATATTTTTTCAGAATTAGCAAATATTTTGAGAAATTGCTCTTTCTTATTAGTAGAAATCCTTTTTTTCTGTGTAGCTAGTATTGTTTCGTGTTGTTTTCTAATTATTGGATCAACGATTTACTAGACCACCTACGAATCATATTAACTAGTCTCGATTATGGTTACTTTACTTACAAATGTCACGTCAGTTTGACAACTCGAACTGGGTATGGTCTCGGGATCGCAGAGAGGTCGTGTGTGGGGTTCCTCAGGGGTCTGTCCTTGGACCACTACTTTGGAACCTCGCATACGATGCTGTCTTGAGGGTCGCACTCCCCCCGGGCGAGCATCTGGTGTGTTATGCTGATGACACCCTGGTGCTCGCCGGAGGGGAGGACTTCTAGAGAACCATCCGGCTCGCTGAGCTCGGGGTTTCTCGCGTCGTCGAAAAAATCGAGGAGCTGGGTTTGCGAGTAGCGCCTCAGAAAACTGAGACGCTGTGGTTCCACAAACTCCCGCGAGGGAGGGAACCGCCCAGCTTCTCGATTCGCGTTGGTGACGTCGACGTCCAGGTGGGGCAGTACTTAAAATACTTGGGCCTTATCCTGGGCGGTCGCTGGGATTTCGAAGAGCACTTCCGGCGCCTGGTTCCCCGGATCGATAGGATGGCGGGTGCATTGCACCGGTTGCTGCCCAACCTGGGGGGCCCTTCGGAGGAAGTTCGCCGTTTATATGGTGGGGTGGTGCGATCCGTGGCCCTGTATGGAGCACCCGTCTGGTCACACCGACTGACGGACGTCCGGCGTTGCACAGCCATGCTCAATGGCGTGTAGCGCCGCATGGCCATAAGGATCGCACGAGGATACCGCACCGTATCCTTTGACGCAGCGACTGTCCTGGCACAGTTTCCCCCGCTGGACATTCTGGCGGAGATGGACGCGCGTATTTACGCGCGTATTTGCCCGGATCGGGCGAGATCTCTCTCCGCCAGGCATAGTAGCGGCTATGTTGGCGGATCAAGAGTCCCATGAGGCAGTGGTCTCCTTCTGTGAAGCGGTGATGCTTCAGAAGGAGGTCGCCGAGCGTGATCGGGAGAGGGCCGATCCCGCTCGGCGGCGGCGTACCTTCGCGGCTGCGGGCGATCGGAGCGGGGGCTTCGTTCACCAGTAAGTTAAGCAGTCGCGAGGAGGACGACGGGGCGGTGTAGCCCGCTTCGTCGTGAGGAGAGGAGGGGGAGGACGTAGCTCCTCCTAGGTGCTGGGGGGTTACGGTGCGCAAAGTCGATCCCGGATCCTTCTCACTAGAGCACCCGAGAAGGCCACCGTGGGGTTTTAGCCGGTAGAAGTATTATTAGTAATATTATATTAGCCGGCATAACCTCCCGCTGCCCCCGCGGCGGAGAGGTATCCTCGGAGGATTTCCCCACGCAAAAAAAAAAAGGGTATGGATATAAAGACGGGGCTTTTGGGTATAAGTTGCTTAGAAAGTGAAGACGTGTCGCTCCGCTGTTTGTGAACTTGCCTCGTGATATTTTAGAATCCGTTTTAATCTCAACCATCTCTTGTACTTCCGGACTAAATACTGTGAAAAGTGCATAAAAGAATTGATTGTAATCAGTTGACGTTACTATTTCACCGCTGAACGAATTGATAACGAAGAGTGAAAGAAAGAATAAGCCAATTATCTCCTGCATTATTTGATGCAGGAGATAATCGGCTTATTACAAGAGATAATTGGCAATTATCTCCTGCATTACATATCATTATATGAGCCTTAACTCTGACATACATAAGTAATTTTTTCTTAGTTTTTCCCTATATTGTACTCGTTTGCACGTCCACGGCCGGCTCTACCATAAGTTGAATGGAGTTGATACTCGAGGCGCCAAGTCTCAGGGAGCAACTCGATGACAAAGAAAAATAAATAGGAAACAGATTTTTCTTCATCTATATGCGAATAACCTCATCACATCCAGCAGCGCAGTGACAACTATCATAAATGCTTTCAAGAAACCTTTACATTTTTTAAGGTTAGCGATTGTGTGTCAACTCTGTCAACTCAACCCAACTCTCTACAATTTTCAACTTCGCGCACAACGCGCACACACTCATAGCCCCGCACTTGCGAAACCATGTATCGCGCATGCCATGTACACACATAGACACACAAATTACACCCAAATTCACGAGAGAAATAAATGTAGGCCACAAATATTTCTAATGACCCGGGAATGGACCCCGGAACCTCTGCGTGGCAGTCCAGTATGGTGTATGGTAATCGTTCAGCCACGGAGGCAGTTGACGAATTTAAGTAACTACAACCGAGACGTCTAAGGCCATACATTTTTTTTAGTTTATTGAAACTTAAAAATACACAAGTTATGACGAATGTTAATGTGACGTCCACTGAACTGACATTATAATTGGCTGCGCCGAAAGTAAACCGCTACCTTAGCACAAAAAGAACCTTGTACGTAAACCGTTAACTAGTTACTAACGTAAACTAGTTAGTTTAATGTACTTCTTATTTTTTACGACTGTATGAAGTTTTATAACTCGTCTTTTGCACACCAGCTCATGCCCTACACCCAGCAATGGATGATAACGGGCTGAGACGATGATGATGATTATAACTCTCCTATTCAAACATAGCAAAGTTTTTGACTAATTTCGATTGTAGAATATTTAAACCTCGAAAGTTGTCATTTCGCAGATGTGGTCTTTTTATAACAGTGGTGTGATCTCTTAACATTTAACTTAACATTTATTCAGTTTTTAAGCAAGTACATAAGTAATACTACATTGTGTATTAAGAACACTAAATAAGAAATTACTAACGAGGGTCTATTAGAAGCCCAAAGCCGATGATAGCTGTTCCTTTCGTTCATGTTGTTTTTGCCATCCGTGATACATACAATGTTTTTCATCACATTTGCGAGGAAATAAATACAATGTTTATTTCTTGTGTGAAGAAATATGGTTCACAACACAACAATTATGGATTTTGCAAATAGCGAGTTTTATTTTATCAACCCATAGCTAGCTATTCTCCCACTAAAATGTTGTAAAAACAAAGACGCTATTTATACTATCAATTTGAAAAAAATTTATACAGAAAATAATAAAAATCAATTATTACCTATAAGAAATTCTTAATAATAAGTAATTCATTATTATGTGGTTGAATTGCAATTAATTTTCTGTTTAGATAACAATTAAAGCACGTGTTTGGGACCTCCTTGCTTGAACTTGAACCTGACTTAAGTAAGAAAGTATGTCGTGCTACAAATTAAAAAAAACTCATTACCGACCATGACTGTAAAGGGATGAAAAAAGCCCGAGGTTCTTATTTGAGGCATTAGCGTCTATTTAGCCTCCGTGCAATCATACTATTTACGAGCACGTGGGATGAAAAGTAAGTTTTAGTAGCAGTACCCGTAGAGCTTCTTGTGAATTTATCCAAGGAAATACTGCCCACCTTACGCCAAACGGTAAGTTGAACACTATAGCATTCCGGTTTTGAAGAGTGGTACTGGTGAAATTGCAGACACATGGGATTTGCCAACTTACTGAGTATGTCTAGGGGTGATGGGCGCAATGGCAGTGCCCCTCAAATATTTGCGATTTGAAGCTCTGAGTGGCACAACAAGTCGCTTGGACAGGCGTGTCGCTTACCTCCAGGCGCACGACTTGTTCGTCCTGTCGCTAGGTACCATAAAAAAACAAACTAACAAATACAAATTTCCCTCCATGCTGTCATCACGTCACCGTCATGCCTAAGTACAATTTTTTTTTCTCAAGGGACCAATCAGAAACAGAAACATTCTCGTGTTTCTCATACAGTGTGTCTGGGTCATTCCACTCAACATGCAGGTTTCAGTTCAATGCTATAGGAATTTGTACACACAACAAGCGAAAAAATATGACGTTTAGTATGAATATTTTCTACGACAATATTATCTAATACACAGACAGTAAATGAAATTTAGAACCGTGCTTTGAATAATAACAGAAGGCAATTGACTGTCTCCTGACCCAAGACATTAATTACGACATAATTGAAGACGTTAACAAGGTCTGGACACTGGATAGGCCCTGTGGTACACGCGTCGACTAAAGCGTTGCTTCTATTTTGTTTAAACTTGTTTTTGTGGTTTCAGTAAAGACATACGTCAATTCTAAAATTATAGCTTTTTGAATAAAGCTAAAACTATTTAGAATTTTCTTATATGTATTTTTTTTTATAATACCAGGTGACGGGACGATTGTATTACGATTATATATATCGTGCAATTGTATTTAATAAGAGCAAAAACCAAACATAATTTGATGGTAAAACCCTTTACTTTAACCACGAAGATTTTTTTTATGATATAAGGAACGGAAGTAATGTGTCTGGTGGTAAGCGACACGCCTATGACGGTTACAGTGTCACTCATAGCTTTAAATTGCAAAGACCCGAGGGGTACTGCCACAGCGCCCGACACCCTGAGACATAACTTGATAAGTCCCATGTATAGTCGGTGCCCTCACTTAGGTACCCACTATTTGTATAGCACTTAGTACAAATAGTGGCTACACAAGTGAGGCCACCGACTGTATCTATAATTTAACCAGCACTCTTACCACCATTATGGCATATCCTGTATGAATTAATTTAATTTAGTAATGTATTGTTTAATTTTTTATTATCATTTTGCATACTTTTGTTGACCAACTTTAAAAAAAGGAGGAGAGTCTCATTCGACTGTGTTTTTTATGTATGGCACGCGATAACTTGTTTGTGAACCGTTTTTAAAGATTCTTTTTTGTTGGAAAGAAGATACCTTAAAAGTCCCTTTTAAATATTCCACCTCTAAGGGTGGCAAACTAGGGGGTG
This sequence comes from Hyposmocoma kahamanoa, assembly GCF_003589595.1. Lineage (NCBI taxonomy): Eukaryota > Metazoa > Arthropoda > Insecta > Lepidoptera > Cosmopterigidae > Hyposmocoma > Hyposmocoma kahamanoa. The sequence continues at coordinate 376,527 of NW_020653716.1, forward strand.
AATGACTTTTGAGGTCGGTTTTTTAGTACTCTGTACTGAGATTATTTAAGGCTAAATAGGATTGAGTTCTAATTAAATTTTTACCATCAACATTTAAGATAAACCCTACACTATTTAAAGCGGATAAGTGAATTTGAATTTACCCTTAAATACCGCAACGCAGTAATACTCACATTACTGCTTGACGGCAGAAATAACTCAGAAGGAGCTCTAGTGGTACTAAAAGATTACCAAATAATACCCACAAAGCCCATAAAAGAGGTATAAATTGAAGAGTAGTCGATTCATGATTACTCTGCTCTACCCAGTACACTTGTGGAGAAGAGCAATAAGTAAACAATTGCTCGGAAGACGTATTACAGCTCGAAGCATGTTGCGGCCAATATGTCACTGTCTCAATCTGAAGTTTAACCAGACTAATGTGTATTGCACTAGCAATTGGTGCACTAACGTTAACAATATAGTATATTGTGATACAAAGATCGAACAATCTCAAACAAAAATGCTTTCGATCCGGCTGGATCAGTGAAGGAAAGCTTGATAATTTTCTCAAAGGTGACGCTAAGGCAACAAAGTTAAAAAAAGATTTGTATCTGATCTGAGAAAACACATGGAGAAATTCGTAGGGTCAGCTGATAAGTTTCGTAGCTAAGGAAGAGCCGTCGCCCAGGTATGGCACAAACGCAGGTTAGAATCCTATTAAATCTAAGAAAATTTTCTTTCCATGTTTTTTTATAAATAATAGACACACGCTTGGCCACAATCTCACTTGATGTTAAGCGACGATGTGACCGACGATGGTACGCGTTTGCCTAAAAAAATGCGTATTAACTACCCTTGATAGCCCCAAATTGTACTTTTTGGGAAATACAGATATTAGACATAAGTAGAGTATTCCATTACTTTGCCGTATCAGAAGAGAGGAAGCAAAGCGCTTAGTGCAAATCCAAATACGATATCAGAATGGAGTGTTCCGGAACTTCTAGTCGACCGAAGAAGAAACGGTGACGGTGGATCTGAATTGAAAAGTTCCAGCGCACACCCCCCGAAATGTATCCGATAGAAAACCGACAAGCAGGCAACTTTTCTACGATGGTAGGGATTTTGTAGCTTCGACTCCACAAGAAAATTGTTGTTAATAAGTCTCTTTTCTTTTCGCTCTACCGAGTCCAAGACAGGCTAATGTGTATTGCACTAATAACTTCGATCTTTGTATTTATAGTTATTCTAAATGTTTAATTTCTAAAGTTAATCTAACGTACTTTGTTAACACGCTATTGTCCGATTATCAGATAATTTAATAAAAATAAAAAACTCGGGGTAGATGTAGACTGAAAATCAGAATTGCTGAGTTTTTAAAAAACCTTTTTGTTCACATTAGCCATTGTATTTTGTACAAGTCTTTGATTATTATGATTTCTTTGTTTTGAAGAGGAATAAGTCATTTATTTATTTTATTTAAATCACAATTAAAAAAATAGAAAATCGCGTTTGTAAATGAAATATTTTGAATAAAAGCAAACGAAAGCCACTGCTAGAACGTTACACAAAAGCTCTACAAACTTTACCATCATGACGACACTAGCAGGTTTCATGAAAAAAGTGCTTTGTTCCTTTAACGAGTCACTCAATTACGCGAGTTTTTTAGCCTCCGAGAATTGCAGCGACTTTTAAACTTTTAAGCAAATCATTTTTTTTTCTTATTACAAAACTCTTGCTTCATGGAAATCGGGTGAGGTGCAATCTATAGCAAAAATTCAAACAGCGAAAGGCCCTCCAGCATTTTATCTGTAAAGTTGGTGCAAAAACTTTTAATTATTGCCTTATTGTATGGATTCAGTTCTTACAGCGAACTTTAATAAATCGGTGGTAACATGTTTTTCTTATATTGCATATTTTAGTAGCAAGAGTTCGTCCAGGAATATACTGCCACATTACCTATTTCTGCCGCCAAACTGCATTCCGGTTTGGAAGGGTATGGGTGCTGATGCAATTACAGGCACATGGGACCTATCAACTTATGTCTCAGGGTGATGGGCACAATGCCAGTGCCCCTAAAATCTTTGCGATTAAAAGCGTATGTGGCACTACGACTGTTATGGATAGGCATGTCGCTTACCACCACAGACTACAAACCACCAAGCGCACTACTTGTTCGTCTCGTGATTTGGTATCATCATAAAAAAAGGTTGCATTATATGCATAACGCGTTACAGTAAACATCCACGTATACTCTTTTTTAATAAAATTGATAGAAGCTTACTCAAGCTGCTAAACCCTGAAAAAGATATAGCAAAGTTTTTAAATCACCGTCGTCATAACTTGTGTTTTACGAGAAACTAACATATTTCAAGTATGACCTATATGAATTCAAGAGGGTCTTATACCTTCTTTTTATATCAACTGAACTAAATTAGAACACACATAGAATACAATACACATTTTTCAAATAGAAAAAAAAAATTAATTCGAGAATGTAAATTTTAATGCTGAGATAATATCGACTCTTAACAGAAAAAAGTTTTCGAATTTTTTTTTGGTACACAACTTGAAACATATGTAATAAATACACATAACAAACTCAAATAGGGTACTTTTCTTGCATTAGCATAATATTCCACCAAATAAGCAAGAATTTCAAATAATTTGAGAGTTAAAGCAGAATAAATGATTAAATTATTTTTAATTTTTTTTTACTCAAGGGAAACAAACACTCATAAAACAGATAAGTGACACAAAAACATCGATTGAAACGGTTAGACCTGTAGTTCCATAAATATAAACAAGAATTTGGTAAACAAGTACGGATCCAACAATTAGATAATAAAGTAACATTTCAGTACGCAAGCAAATAAAACTAAAAAATAATTCCCTTACTTTGTTCTTAAATCTATATAAGGATAACCCAAAAATATATAAATGTCGGAGCCAGTTATCACTTTACACATAATTTATTAGGTAAACGATTTACTAGGCTACCTAACAATAATTTTAACTCGTCTCGATCATGATTTCTTTGTTACAAATATCACGTCAGTTTTACAGCTCAAACAGTATGGTCGGAGAGAGGGGGCTTTTTGTGTAAGTTGCTTGGACAGTGAAGACGTACCGCCTCGCTGTCTTTGAACTTTCCGCGTGATATTTAGAATACGTTTTAACCTTATCAATCTCTTAACCTTTCGGACTAATTACAGTACCTCCTTAAAAGTACATAAAACAACTAATTGCAATCAGCTGACGTTGAATGAGCCGATTATGATGTATCCTTCGATTTACTCCGGCATATATCATTTAAATTTTTAACCGACTTCAAAATGGGTCGAAACACAAAACTGCGATGCGACGTCGCAAAAGGAGGATGTTATACATTCGGCTGTATGTATGTTTTCAAATTTCTCCGCCAGTTGTAGACCGTTTTTGAAAATTTTTTGTTAGAAAGGGTGGTCCTAGTCTCACCAAGTCAAAATCTGACTAGTGGATGCATGGAAATCGAGAAAATCCTCAAATTTTAAAGACATGTACACTGACATACCGATTTTGAAAATACTTTTTTTGTTTGTAAGGGTTGTAATTTGCTCTCGGGTTGGGCCCTGATGCCAACGATGCCGTTCCGGATTCGTTTAGGCTATCACAAATTAAAAAAATATTTTCTGCAAATAAAAGTCGATTTTTCACTTGTGACACCATTGACTTACAATTATATGGACGTCGGGTCCGCGCTAAAAAGTGTCCGCACTTGTAAGGCGCTAAAATCGTATACAGAGCGCCAAACTCCGCTTTGGTCTTCATTTGTTCGACTGACAGCGCGATACTGCGATGACATTACAATTTAAATTTCGAGTAGGTTGACTTGGGACATTTTTTTCGTGGTTTTTGTATTAGACCCGTCGTCCATTTATTTGTAAGTCAATGTGTGACACAGTACATGTAATCAACAAATCGCCGACACCAAGACAACCAGAAAAAAGTATAAAATGTACAAAAGATTCCATAACAGTCCCATTGTCACTAAGATGTCAGAATCTGATAAAAAACTTACGAGGTCGGTTTTTTTTTACAATGAAAAAGTTACAATTATTATTATACAAATCCAAAGAATGCCTAAAGAAACCATGTTTAGAGTAGTTTGTTCTACTGACATTGCATGAGAAGATAGCCTTAGAACGCAAGAAGGTGAAAACCAGAACTCTTAAGTAATTTTTAAGTAATAAGTTTGGTGAGTCGATGTAGTAATTTAAGAGTTTAAATAAAACACATGAATCAATATAATTTCTCCTTTTAAGCTAGGCAAAAACTAACCCTCGGATTTCCGACTCTCTTTATTCACAGCAATCTCCAGCAAGTCACTCAAGAACGCGTCTAGATCAATCGCCTAGCAATATGTAAATTACCATAATGATATTACAGGCATACATTCATATTTAAACCGAAAATTACTGATTAACTTTAAAGCAAATTCTAACATTAAACTCCGAATTAAGCAAGAAAGAGTCTTTGAAACAAATTTGCCACGCGACATGCGATGTTGAATTGACACGCGTGCTCCATTTAGGAATTTCATTAACAAATTTCCTGAATTTGTAATGTAAATTTTGAAATGATGGTATCGACTTAGTATTAGTACATATTTTACTACATTCCTAACAAGTAGGTCTTCGCCTCGCAATCTTTCGCCTCATCATTATTTCATGAATTGAATTGTAATTAATTAATTAAGTTAATTAAGTTAATTGTAATTTTATGTGCAATAAAGAATATTTCATTCATGAATTGAATTGAATATCATATTTTCACTACCATGATATACAGTGTGTTGTAATCTTTCTCGATCGCTTATTTACCTATTTTTTTATTTTTTTTTATTTAAAGCTTTTGACGGGGTCTGGCACGCAAACCTTTTAAGTAAGCTTCCTTTTTATGGGCTTCCCAATTTGCAATTGGATCTCGGATTTCTTGAGCGAACGTTCGATTCGAGTAGTCTTAGAAGGCTACTCTTCTGCTGCATATCAATGATATGTTAATTCCAGGTATGCTTTGCGTATGCTCATGACAGCACAGTTGTAGATAGGTGCTTGACCAATGCAAGGATCAGTGGAAAGGAAATCCAGTATTGTCGAGAGTCCATGGTTAGCCGTTTCCAGGCAGTCTCCGTTAGGGACAATGCCAATCTTGTCAAATTTAACGCTACCAAAACGAAGACGTGTCTATTCTCCACAAAACGGAGTTCCTTTGAGCTGACTTCGACTTTTCGTGATACATCCATACCGATAGCCGACTGTCTCCAGCTACTTGGAAAGGACCTGTCGTCCAATTTGAACTTTGGCAGATACATTGAATCCATGGCCAAAAATGCAGCAAGGAATTTTGGTATTCTTTCCCGGGTGAGGCGTCACTTAACACCGGGACAGTTGCTTTAGCTGAACCAAGCACAAGGATTACTGTTGCCACCTTTGGAATGGCTCTACTACATATCAACTGGCCACTTTGGATTCAATTGACAACTGTGCCAAGAGGCTTGTAGGTGACTCGGAATTAGTGGAGGCGAAGCTGGAGAGCCTTGAACGCCGCCGTAAAGTTGCCTACTTATCGGTATTTACAGGATAATTCAATTCCGCCTTTCCCTTTCCATCACCAGGGGATTAGGCGTAGGTTTGGGTTCCACCCCCTATGTTGTGGATATTCCAAAGATTCGCACGAAGCGTTACACTTCCACATTTATGTGGCGAACGGCTATGGAGTGGAATTCCTTGCCTGCAGACTTGTTCCCTGAAGGTTTATAACTAGGGTATTTTCAAGGCGAGAGTGAATAGGCATTACTTAGCTCCTTTGTGGACCTCATTGTCACTTTCCATCAGGTGAGATGGAGGTCAAATGCGCACTTATATTTTATAAAAAAAATTCTTCGTCATAAGTAAAATAATATCACCTTTGGAGAAGGATAGCATAAAAGAGTTGAGTCATGGAACGGGCAACAGTATGCTAGAGAGAAAGAAGGGTAAATACAATAAAGTTAACAGATATAAATAAAAATAAAAATTTAATACTTTACCGTAAAGTACCTAGTCCAACAAAATCAGTCCACACATGTCAGATGTGAGAAGGGATACATAAATCCAAGCCGTAAGTAGACAAACGACTAAAACGGCAAAATTCTTATAGTCGTAAAAACCCATTTCACCGATAGCTTTATTTCGAAATGCCTTATTCTGATATTCCGTTCCAGAATGGTCTTATTCTTACTGTACAATAAATTAAGTATAAGCTTGAGATATATTATTTACTCTGTGAACCGCTGCTTTCTGAGATAGGTCCTAGTTAGTACTGGGCAAAACACATGCCATATCTCAATTAAAACATACCACGAAAGGTTTTGAAATATCGATTACAAAATACATCACTGTACCGGTACCGGCTGAATAAGAAGCTTCATAGATCTCTCACATCTACATCGTTAAAAGCCGAAAAAATCCACACAAAACAAAAGATCTGTAATAAACACTCATACTACAAAGGTTTAGATAATTAACGAAATGTAAACAAACTTCTGCTGTCACTCTGCCGACCAGTGAGTAAAACGCGACTAAGAGACAAATGGTCAAATAACTGTTTTGTGCTAGCCTAATGGTTTTTTTTAATACATAATATCTAGTGACGAGACGAACAAGTCGTGCGCCTGATGGTAAGCTACACGCCTGTCTATAACAGTTGCAGTGCCACTCAGAGCTTTAAATCGCAAAGATCTGAGGGGCACTACCACTGCGCCCGTCACCCTGAGACATACGTTGACAAATCCCATCCCATCTCAAGGTGATGGGCACAGTGCCAGTGCCCCTAAGATCTTTGCGATTAAAAGCCTAGGTGGCACTACCACTGTTATGGATAGGCATGTCACTTACCACCACAGATCACAAACCACCAAGCGCAGTACTTGTTCGTCTCCTGTTTTGGTATCATCATAAAAAAAGGTTGCATTATATGCAACTGTTATGGACAGACGTGTAGCTTACCATTAGGTACACGACTAGTTCTTCTCGTCAATAGATATTATAAGAAAAGTTTAAAAAAAGGTTTTTCGGAATTTATGTACGAAATTTGATTTGAAATTTACCACGAGCCATCCGATGAAGGAAAACATCGTGATGAAACCTGCTCTGCTGCAAACTCTCGCCTGAGAAGAGACCCGTGCCCAGCAGCGGGACTTATAAATAAGGTTGATGATGATATTGCGTGTCTGTAAATTTTATTTCCCAGCACTTCCGCATATCGTATATCTAATGGATTTTTATGAACTTAACACATATGTGTCGCTAAGTTTAAATCAATTATGTACAATCTGCAAACTCGTCACCGTATTTCAGTTGGAAACCAGCTGCAATGTTTTAACGCTTTGGCTCTCAGCCAGATTGTCTTCCTTGTATTTATAGTGACAATGGGCACATTTTTGTTACGCCACTCGTCACGGTTGCGGCCAATCTCCCCCGTTGTTTTTCGTCCACATCTTTGTATGCGGTGACTATTATAGGCCTAATTGCAACGCAACGCAAACTAGATACACATATTAAATAAAAATTGCTTATCTGTTTTAAAGCACTGATCAAGAAAGTATGCACAAAGAAGATGCATGTAAAGTACATGTACTCATTTAATTGTATAGTTTTAAGCTTAGGTTTATTCAATTATTCTATAGTTTAGAAATAATAATAATAAAATTGTTTATTGAATAACGTATTGTACAAATGAATAACTAAAGACTAATTATGCAAATAAATGTAAAATATAACACATATACCTGAACTAGGAGAATCCTGTATTTCAGGTAAAAAATACTAATTATACAGGTGAATAAATGATGATTAAATTATAAACAAAAAAATTATTGAAATATAAACAAAACAATAATAATAATTACACAATGAAATGCAAATCATAACCTATTACGCTTAAATTAGACAACACTTATTTTGGGATAATTAATAAATACTCTGTATCATCGTAGGACATATTTTGTAAGAATTCTTGGAGAATTTTCTTAACCTTTATATTACAAAAATGATATATGGCCAGTTTGGCGTTTAATTTATTGTACAAAATTGTACCAAGAAACAAAAAAAATCTGGAAATAAACACATGTTTTGATGACAATATATTTCCGTCATTTGTTAGTGTTTTCAGTACTATGTATATGGGAGTGCAATGTGCTGTTTGAGAACCGTGGACTTAAAAAATAATTGCCTTACAGTTAGTACCTTACACGACTTATACAGAAGGTTAGTGGGGTAAAGGAAAGGGCGGAAGGTAGAAACCTTTAGAACCGCTCGTTGGGCTCTCTCAATGGTTAGTAATGAAGTTTTAGCAATACCACCCCAAGATGTAATGCAATATGTAATAATTGATTGACATATGGCATAATAAACTTGCCTGATTATTTTAAAATCAGCAAAAGCGCGCATTTTTTTAAACACATACATTAGCTTATGGATTCGACCACTTAGTGCTTCGAAGAGCTATGCTTAAAAGAGAGGTTATCATCTATTATAACACCTAAATACTTTACCTTGTTAGTAATAGCAATGTCTGGACACTTGCACAGGTTGTTAGTAGTCTCCTTAAAATGGTGAGCATAAAGTTGTGTATTAGTTATAACAGACTTTGGTTTTCGCATATAGAACTGCATGAAACTAGTTTTATCCGTGTTTAGTGTTAATAAATGTTGCTGGAGCCAGTTATTTACGACATTGAATCCTCGCTGAGCATACTCACAGACTTCCTTATCAGAGTTAGCAGAAAAAAGCAGAGCAGTATCATCGGCATAGGATATGATCTTCTCACCATCTAATTCTAGATTACAAAGGTCATTAATGTAGATCAGAAACAGAGTAGCCTAAAATACTTCATTGGGGAACTTCAAATGCAGTACTCTTGAGATCAGAACTGAAAAGTCACCTATTTTGACACATTGGGAGCAGTTCTCCAGATAATCTGCAAATAATTTTAGCTGTATAACCTCTTATACCTAGGGATTCAAGCTTCTGCAATAGGATGGGTATACCAACTGTATCAAAAGCTTTCGCTAGATCCAGAAATATCCCCACTGTTTTGTTACCCTTGTCAAGTTCCCTTGCTAAAAAATCCGTAAGGTGATGCACACCGTCAGATGTCGATAATTTGAATCTAAAACTGAACTGTGTTTTAGATAATAAGGATTGTTTCTCCAAATACAATACAAGTCTATTATTTATAAGTTTTTCTTATATTTTAGATATTGCTGGCAGTAACGAAATAGGTCTATAATTCGTTATTTGATCTTTGTTACCAGATTTATATACCGGGACAACAACAGCTTTTTTTAAGCATATAGGAAATATTCCTTTTGTCAGAGATATTTGCAAAATGAATGTAAGTGGTGAAAGTTTGAGCCAGATTTTTACCTGTGTTGACGAAAAAATCATTTGCGCTGTTAGCAGATATCAGCTCAGATGAATGGGCTTTCAATAATCCTGAAGATGGTTCATACTGTTTTGATGTATATGTTACATTTTTTATATATTTCCAAAGTTTTTTACTGTCTGTACCAGCTTTGTCTAATTCCTTTTTTCCGTCACTATTTTTAACTTTTTTAAGAAGGTTGTTACAAAAGTTCCTGTAACGTTTATACGATGCTTGTAATATTAAATTATCTGGATTACATTTACCTTCCTTTAGATTTTTATAGTGATCGTTTATACCTTAAATAGACAACACATTACACTTGCATTTTATAATAATAATATTAATTATAACATAAAGATTTAGGCAAAGAACTAATAACAAATAATAATAGAGTGCAACTGCTCTGCCAATAAAACCGTGATCCACTCAGCTTGATGTCATCTCATTTAAAGTGCTACGACGCTGCTTTTCAGCTTTTTGCAGCAGATTTTTTTTTATTTGATAGTTTTGGCAACCTTCGTGGTTTAACGGTTAGGTTGAGGAGGTTTCAAGTTCCATTCCCGATAGGATCAATTTGGCAAACAAACTTTTGTAAAAAGTTTTCGGTCTGGGTTCTCTAGGTAGTGTCCCGGACCCAATAACTTAATTTCGTTGCTATAATTTAATGTCGCAGGCAACTTTACGTCGACGTCCTCATCGCGAGGCTTATGTCCGTCAGTGGGTACGCTGATATGATGATAAAGTCTACTTGTCAAAGATGACATACATAAACCTTTAATCGAATGTAACCCCAACCCGAATTGGGCCTTGTAAGATGGAATTTCTCCTTAGCTGACACCTGTATATATTAACTGGGAGACTCATGTGAGTTGATGAAACGCAAATGGATAAGGAAGTTGACACACAGGTCACTCAAAGACATCGCGTCTAGATGATTAGCATAGCCCTAAAAAAAAAAAAAAAAAAAAAAAAAAAAAAGAACCCGAACACAAAAAAGAACAAAAAAAAAACCTTTGTAATATGAAAAAAAAACCAAAAAAAAAAAAAAAAAAAAAAAAAAAAAAAGGTAGGTCCCTAATACACATATGAACATTAAAACAACTTTTGTAATGTGGAAAAACGAAGAACAAACAAACGTGTTTCATTTTATGAATTTCTGCACATAACACTAAAATCCTCTATAATATATTTCTTTAAGAATTACCTGAAAGTAATTAGAGAATCAGCCGCCTCTCAAGCAGAGGCCGCGAATGAATGCTCTGAATTTTTCGAAATTCATGTGCAAAATTTAATTTGGAATTTACCATGAGGTTTACGGTGATGGAAAACTTCGTGGTGAAATCTGCATGTTGAAAAAGGTTCACAACCCTCGGAAAACGTGTGAAGTCCCCAGAGAGGAGACCCATGTCCAGCAGTGGGAGGTATAAATGGGTTGATAATTAAAAAATAAATGTAATAAACGATAACTAACTTGAAATGTACAGAATTTTAGTGGCACGAACTTCCATAATTGTAAATAAAATGCATCAAACTGGTAAATGGTTTTGAAGTCAGCATTTATTTGAGCTATAATGTCATGTTGTTATTGCCACATGCCATCATCATCAACCCATTTATATGTCCCACTGCTGGGCACGGGTCTCCTTTCAGACGAGGGCTTAGGCCATAGTCAGTCATGCTGGTCCTATGCGGGTTGAGGACTTCACACGTTTTCCGAGGGTTGACAACCTTCTTCAACGTACAGGTTTCATCACGATGTTTCCTTCACCGAAAAGCTCATGATAAACTTCAAATTAAATTACATTGCACATGCATGCACATAAATTCCGATAAACTCAAGGGTGCGAGCCCAGATTCAAACCCATGACCCTCTGTTTGAGAGGCAGTAGGTCAAACCATTAGGCTACGGCCACGGCTTTTTTATATGGCAAATTAGGCACCCCAACACACAAGAGTAAAATCAGCTAAATGCCCCATTGTTAAAGACAGACGCAGATATCAAAGGGAAAAAAAGAGAATCCCATCTTTTCCTAAACGCTAACAACCCTCTAGATACAACACCGGTTTTCAAACGTACCGAAGAGGTATATAGCATCGAGTATGATTTAAGAGCTCTGACACACTTTGCCACAATTTTACTATGCATTACGCGTTGGGAGATTGTATTTAATCGCATCCGAAAGTGAGGGAAAATTCGTAAAATATTTTGCAACCTTTTAGTGATCACTTCCTTTGTGTAACGATTCACAGGTTAGGATGTACAAAACGATCATTATTAATATAAAGATTGAAAATATAAAAAAATCCTTTGATCTGACAGGACTCGAACCAGTAGACATAGATATTTATGGCCCTAGATTGGCAAACGTCTGTGTGCCAATCTAGGGCAATAAATGGTAGTAAAATATTCATTACAATCAATATTACAATTTCCAGGTTGAGTGTAGAAAACTTTCATAGATTTCTCACAGGTGGCGGTAGTGGTGGTGGTGGTGGATGAGCGGTTGGACTTGGTTGGCATACAGACTGCATATTCGATCTTTGTATTGATAATTATACCAAATTAGTGATTTCACAAACCTAGGTGAATATCGTAACAGTGAAACATCGTCATTTAAAATGCAAATTTAAACGACCCAAGTCTTCATTACGTGTTTTTTTACAAATTCTATTGCTTTAGATGTGGCCCACCGTAGTATATACTACAAGATACTCTGATTTTCATACTCTATTTCTTCCACGTAAACACAGTGGACATTAGAGTGATACAAAAACGAACTTGTATTGGGAACAGCGATATTGTTCTACAATGCATTCGCGTTTTATTATCCTTTTCAACCAAAAATTATACCTCAACAATTTTTGTTCCGTCACCCCAAATGATCGTCAAACCCTATCTTCTCTCTTCTTAGGCGTTCTCTTATAACAGTACAGCTGATAAAAGAGAATGCCTGAACTTCAAAATAACAGTCTCTCAGAGAGTTTCCATCTTTTTTTATGATGTCCAGTGACGTGAGGATCAAGTTGTGCACCTGGTAGTAAGCGGCACTCTTGACTAGAAGCCTAGGTGCTTGCAACTTCACCATCACTTTTACCTTTCAAAACCGGAACTCAGTACTCTCACATTACTGCTTGGCGGCGTAAATAGGCAAGGTGCCAGTACTTCCTGGACGAACTCTTTCGTCAGGAGCTCTAGTGGTTTTTAAACGTAGCTCTACTGCTACTATCTGGTATGGAACCGCGGTTCCCTTAACGTATGTCTAAAGTTCATTAAATATAAGTTTTTAAAAATCCGAAAAAAAAAACATGTTTCTTACAAAAGCAAAAACCCGAAGACTTTTATGCAAATTTATTTTTTGTCACATAGTACAATATTCACGAATATCGACGCCACACAACAAGGTTGTTCAAGCGTAACAGTCGACAGAATTACTGCTGGTGGATTTCATATGCGAGATACTTAAATGTTAAATACGTAAGTTACATTGTATGGCCGATACCGTGTATAGGCACGCGTAGTGTATTTACAAATTGTAAACCATTCATATCGTTTACATGTGGGGTCATAAAAAGTGACACATGCGTCGACAAGCACATACATTGGCTAGCAATAAAATGTCATGGCGTGGCAGAGTCTACATGTATTCCGCTTGGCTAGCATTTGCATGCGTAGAGTGAATGGTCGGCGAACAGTACTTTTTTAACCAGGCTGTGTGGGTAAAACATCGGTAAAACTTGCTGAATTTGAACTTTTTATCCTGACTATGTGACCAAAATTTACCGAATTCTAGATGAGCCATTCTTTTGTCTCAAATTACGGTAATGGTTTTTGTCAGACTATATAGTATTTGAAGAAATCGTATATCGCAGTAAATTGATCGTAGTTTTGGCGAACGAACATTATTTTGTGTTTATATAGTCTTATTTTTTATTCACTTTTACTTTTACGTCATACAGTGAAAGTCGACGTCTAATATAATCTTTATTTTTTAGGTAAGAAAATTACATTTGAAATCGTTATATTGATTAAACTCTACTGCTCATTCGTAAGGCAGACACCCCTGAGAACTATAAGCAAGAAACTCTTGCTCTTTGTGAATAAACATTTGCATACATTTATTATTAACAATATTTATTTCAAACATCATAGAGTGAGACTACACAAAAACGTGACATTTTCAATCGCAATCGTTCCTACTAAATTTAATGTGGTGCAAAGTTCGCTGGAACGCAACGACATCATTCGGAACGCCAAAAGGAATTCGAGTAATTCCGTAAAGTTTGCCAGAAGCTTCCAACGCCGTATATTTTTGACACACGTTATAATTGATGGTGCTCTTTAAATCAATTTGACAAATCTCGATGTTGGGTAGAGGAAATATATCTATAACTCAGTATACTTTTTTATCTTTTACGAATAAGCGATGATTAATCGCTTTCGGTGCTGTACCCACCTGCAACTAAAATATGTGCCCACTATTGGGACCAGCTAGAATAAATAACCCCTTCGTTTACTTCTCGTTTAATACGTTTTTCATCGTCGGCAGAGTCGCATGATTTCATTGTGATTGGTTTAGTATAGTCTAGTATTTATTTAACTTGTCAAGAGTGTCCTTCAACGTGAACAATTTCTCATAGTAAACAACGGCTTACCATAATATACCTTTTGTTTTACGGCATTATTGATCGCTGGATGTTGTAAGCTCTGTAGCTTGTTCTTTAAGATGGCTTTAGAGCTTCATTTAGTATCATTCCTGTACGTATATTCCTGTATATTAATGTGAGTTTTCTTGTTCGTGGTGTTCATTCTCAATTCGTATTTCCGTGTTAGATATGAACCAAATACATGATTTATATCTTACAAGATTACGATTTGCTCTTTCTGCATAATTGAAATGTTAGACTTAAAAACACTCACTCATTGATGAACGCCATAAATCTAGATTGCGTTGAGTACGGATCAATATCTGGAGACAAGTTTGTGAACATACACACAAGTGGAAAGACACCGTCATAATGGTGCAATTTTTAAGGGAAACCGCCCAATAGAGATCTTTCGACCGTTGTGTTTAAGCGCCGACGCATTATACATGTCGTGTCATTGTATCACTGTGCATATTTAATCATTTATTTATCAGTTATGTTTCGGAACAAATACACTAAAGTTGATTTACGATTATATGACCGCGAGTACTGTTATCAAATATATGTGCTTGATTATTATGACACGTTTTATAGTGACGTCGTTCTATTCAATTTTCTAATCACTGTCTTTATAACACATCAGAATTTGTCTCATCGAAGTAATTGAATGTCTCATTTTATAATATTAAGAGTCTCAAATATGTAGGCGGCCTGATAGGCGAAGTCTTGTAATTTTCAAGATTTCGCATTTCTATCTCGGATCAAAGAAAGAAAGAGAACATTCCATCATTTATTTGACAACCGTAAATAACACCACAAAACAAAAGAAAAAACAAAACAAATGAACAAAAATTGTTAGAAAAAACAAAATCAAAAATTAAAATTAAAATAAAACACAAATTATATATAAGCAAAAAGGCACTTAGTACATAAATAAAGTTATAGATACAGACACAGATACAAACGCAGACGAAGACGTCGACATAGATATAGATACAGATAGTGGGCAAACGCAGTGCGATCCCAGCACATATTTTCACTAAGGAACCGTAACATGGTATCACAGCTCAGTTCACCAATTAGCCACTAGACGACAATATTTAAATTTGAAACTGTCTCATTACGCCAGCTGCATAGGTATTTGGGAACTGGAGAGACGCCGTTCATTCGGCGACGGAAAGTGAGCGTGCCTTACAGCTCCGCCACCAATGACGAAATTTGGTGGTTGTCTTAGAGTCGACGGCTCAGCGGTGGTAACCGTTAGTTGAGTAGAGCGTGACGGTAAGTGAGCGTGCCTACAACTCCGGTACCTATCTGGAGAATAGGGAGAGTGCTGTACGTGCGGGGCGGCTCAACTAAGGTACTAGCCTTATAGACAACCGGATGAAGTCCATGCAAATGGGCTCATCTGTAGGTAGTCCCTGCGCGGGCTCGCTCGCACAGGTTATAGTGCCCTTCCCGCATAACCAAGAGGTTGATAAGGAGGGGAACTATAAACAAAACTTATGTAGAAAGATATGGGACTGTGTCGTTGTGCTGAGTTCCAATCCAATTATAAATGTAAAAATGGATACCTTTATTGGATGCTGAAACCATCGCAGGCTAAAGAAAAAAATAATAGAGAGCCTAGCCTATATTGGGATTTGAGAAATTTACGCTTGTAATACGGTAGTCGCGCAATAGTTGTTGTCTCGTTAGTGAATTTTCTACTTGTTGTCTATGCTTGTGTGAAACAGATTGTCAAAAACATAGTGAAAACATCGTTTAATATAAATAATTTACACTTGCAAACGTAATTTTTCAAGCTACTGCTCATTCACTGTGCTGACTTCCCTGAGAAAAATGAGCAAGAAACTCAACGTGTGCTCGTTTCAAATAAACTTAAATACTGTGGTATGCTAAAATACACTTTGAATTTAATTCAGTGAACATGTAATCTAGAGCCTTTTCATACATCTTTAACTAACACGTAGTCTTCAATTTTGAAATATGACTTTTCAACTAAAAATGCTTTTAATGTAAGATTTAAACTTAGGAAATGATAATCTTAATGTATGCTCCGGAATCTTATTGTAAAAACGAATACAATTTCCCATACCATGGTACCATGATTATGAACTGAGTTTTAAGGTTAATATTATGGATATCTTCTTTCTTAATTAAATTACTTACGTATATTTTTTAACTTTATAATTGCCAACTCTTTGATCTCAAATTCTCAAGGTATTATGTTTATATTTCCATTATTACAACATTATCTGAGAGTGTATTTTCTAGATATCGACAAACTAAAAAAATGTCCTGTAGAAGGGTTTCCTATAAAATAATTCACTAAGTCCACATGAATATTCAGGGATTCAGCTTTTTAGTCTAAACAAATTTATTTTTTAGGCGTGGACAAATCGTAGTTGAAATCGTTTACTCCGACGAGAAAGTTGAAGTATTCTTAAAAATACAAGAAAAATCAAACTATTGTAGTTTCTTCTAGAGCTGCGGATAGTTAATATTATGGGTATAGTGGCGAGGAGTCCACATAACTCGATTCCCACCGGCTTGCCTAAATTTCTCCAAGTATTATCAAAAAAAATTGCTGGACAGCAAGCATACCCAACCACTTAAGACACTTGTAATATAAAATTCAAAATATTCAATGATAAACGCGTACTAACATTTTTTTCTCCGGGAAAAGCCGAAAGCCGAAAGAGGGAAGCCCGAGGGTTATGTGAGCTCATACTCACTAAAAACCCCCCCGGCACCCTCTTGGCCGGATGTTGTGGACGCCGTGGGATCCCGTAGATTCACCACTACGACGTCCCCAGCCACCTTGACTTCTGCCAAGGTTCCCGCGCTAAAGAAAGAAAAACCTGTAGTAACCTGTCCCGAGGGGTCTCAATCAATCACACAGCGAGAGCCAAGCAGGCGGGTGTCCGGCTTCTATTTCAGTCATATAATCTACGTGCTTTGATGGGAATCAAAATACACGCTCACATTCACAAAAATCCGTTGCAACATATTAAAGAAATGGCGGCCGATAAACCGAAACAAATCGCGTATTAGTTGAATACCATTCATGTAAATTTAGGGTGAGGCTAGACAAGAGTAATTTTGTGAGTTGTGAGTTGCGTTTTTTGAGTCGCGCAGTTCGCGCTCAACCGAAATTCGGTTGGAGCGCCAGACGAATGTATTATATTCAGTTGCTTTTAAGCGTTTATACGGGATGTTTGATTGATTGATTATATATCATTAAAAAAATATGGATTTATGAAGCATTTGAAGACGATGTTAGAAAAACAAAAAGAAGCTGGGTACATCCATTCAATATGGCACGATTAAAGTGTGGGTAGTTTCATATGTTATATACAAGTTTATGTGAACATCCAAACGAATTTATAAAGTACTATGTGGTACTACTACCAATAAATATTTTTCAAGAATTATTAAGCCTTGTAAAACCTTTTATTACTAAGTCAGATACAAATATGAGACAAGTCATCAGTCTAGAGGAAAGACTAATAATAACAATCAAGTAAGTTGTTCAATTATTTATATTTTATCTCCGCATCGAATATTTTCGCAAGAAACATCTGTACTCGCGCGCATCCTATACCAAAGTGACCCCTTCTCCCGTGTGAAGTGACCCGCGCCTGTCACACCATGCGACTGAAAGTCAGTCGTCATTACGCCCGTGAGTCGACAGATACCTCATTTTGCGTCGTCATATGAAACAAACCGTACTTACTTTTATATGAAACCGAAAGCAGCGCAAACTACGCAACTCAAACTACGCGACTCACCACTCACAAAATTACGCTCGTCTGGCCTCGCACTTAAACCTTATTTTAACATCGTACTAATTTTTAAAGATCGATTTGTATTAATGTCAGTATCATTGCCCTTAAAATAATGTAACAAAATTATATTATAATTTATAAAGTATTTTGTGAATCTTAAACGATAAATGGTGTTACAAATATGCAATATGTTTGGGTATTTCATTTTAACAGGGCTAAGTAAAGAACGTAGAAGGTCATGTTAATTCGTAATTATAATAGCAACACTTAGCACTTACGAAAGTTTGTTTATTACTAAACTTTCGTATCTGGTCGGGCATCACAAAATGTTGTGAATTCCTTTAAAAACTATTATTAAGTATTTTCTGTATAGAATAACCAGTGAAATGAAATGTACTAATATCTTGTGTGGTAATAAGTGTTGTGTTTAAGTTGTGTCAAGTTAACTTTTGAACGGAAAAATATTTTTTATTAAAGTAAGTGTTTTTACTTTGCTTCGGCCTTACTAAAGAAAATTTTCACGCCTCTGATACCCACTAACATCAATAGTTGGCTAAACAACTTTTGAATTCTTATGTATTTGCGATTGTTTCACATAATAAATCAAGCTATTGTCTTGAATCTAAGTAGTGTTTATTTGTTTTTTTGAAACTAACCCACCATGATTACGGCTGGTATGTTTAAAAAAAACAAATGTACACGATTTAGTTCCTAAATCAAGGTTTTGCCTTCATGCGCAGGCGGGAAAGTATCGAAAAAAGCAAGACTAACCATGCATGAAGGGTTGTTGGTGCCTACACTTGTGTATCGTGGTCAATGTTAGTCAATGTTAGTTAGTCAAATAATGCAGTACAATTGAAATCTTTGAGAAGTATGGGGGAGTAACTCTGATGGATACATTACGGAACAATATGATAAGAGAGCGTTGTGGCGTAGAAGCAGGAGATAATGACAAAGATGCATGGTTCGAACGCGTAGAGAGAATGAATGAAAAAATATTAACGAAACAGATTTATAAGGCGAGTGAGAGCAGGCAAGTCGGTAAGGGCCGACCAAGGCGAACTTACCATGACCAAATTGAGGTCATCATTAAGATAACCAAGTCAAAAGTACCCTCAACCGGTGAGCGTGTATGAAAGCACTGATGCGTATTGATGAAGCGAAGGATGTCAGGACCGTAGCAAGTGGAAAACAGTTATCTCTGCCTACCCCGATGGGAAAAAAGCGTGAAGTACATGAATGTATCAAGGTTTTCTTGTACATTATTTTATGAATGTCATATTCGACATGTTATAATTATTCAGTCTTCGATAATAATTCCGTTTCAAGCTATACATCTCCTTAAGAAAATTCGTAAACTTTTTTCCCTGAAAGCATCTTCACGACAAAAGGTATCATAAATTTCATACGATACATTTAATACGCACTGTAAATAAGGTATCAGGATTCGTGTTGGCTTACCTACTTATATTGTAAGATATTTCTATAAGGTTCTTTATTAAATTTCAAAGATTGTAAATAAGGTTAGGTGGGGTAACTTTATTTTGAGTCAAATATTTTGAACTCTAGGAAGAACAAATAAAGTCTTATAGGAATTTTGAAGTACACTAAACCCCTTTGTTTCTTATAAACATGAAATGTATAACTTGTGCTCACAAGATTTTACAACTGTCAAATTTATTTTTCCGCCTTTTAGATTTAGAGCGTCGTAGCGACATCTTTTTATAAATCGTACAAACTAATGGTTTATCTGTTTAACGACTGAGAGACTATAGTAACCAAACTCATTAGATTATTAATGCAGGTTTGAAGTCCCTCTTCCGTTGGTTTCCTCTAACCTGACCTACACGAATTTTTTAATACAACTTTTCGGAACCATAACCTTACGTCACTAAGTTTAATGTATAATGGTATATGTATATGTACTTCACACGCTTTTTCCATAGTAGTAGGTAAAGACCATTTGCCTTAAGGCGAAATGGTATCGTGGTTGAGTAGGTTTTGAAGCATGCGAGGTAGCTGCACCATATTAAAATATTTGCCTTTTAGAAATTAAATATACTCTCTTATTCATTTTACAAATAAGCTTATTTGTAAAATGAAAAAGAGAGTATAGAGTATATATAATATAGTCCCCTGACGTACTTGTTATGGACCACTGGATGGAAAATTTCATTGAAATGTCTCTAATAACATTGCAACAGATTTGTAGATTAACGAAGTAAAATTGAAATTTTTGCTGAATTATTTTTTTTTTCCCATGAAATTTATTCAATCGTGTTTCGGACCCCATAGTTCATTACCGGTACCTCCTGTTTTCATTATCAATTAAAAGAAATACTTACTTAAGTTGAATTCGTATTTTTTTAAACACCAAAACTGACCGTGTGGTCATGAAATCATTTTTTCGGATTTAAGTCTTCGCAACTTTTTAGTTTATACATTTGTTTTTCAGAATTTGAGTCTCACCGCACCTTAATGAATACTGCAAATTTTTATTTCGTATTGTATTTCACATGTAAGTAAAATTAAAATAAAAAATATTTATCAGAAATGTCCTTATTTCTTTAAGTAACTGCATCTGTGATATCAAACCATTTTCCCTGCAAAAACAACTGTGGTTTAGTAGCAGTACAGCTCCTAGTTAAAGAGTTCGTCCAAGGAAGTACTATCATCACCTTACCTATTTCTGCCGCCAAGCAGTGAGCATTACTGCATTCCGGTTTTGAAGGTTGCTGGTGAAATTGCAGGCACATGAGACTGAACTTATGTCCCAGGGTGACGGGCGCAGTGGCCACTGCCACCTCAAATCTTTACGATTTAAAACTCTGAGTAGCACTGCAACTGCTATAGATAGACGTGTCGCTTAACAGGCACATGACATGTTCGTTCCATCATAACACAACAGAATGACTGCGTGTTTGCAGTAATTGCGTGAAGTCGTAATCAACTTCATATAGTCGTGGTCTCGGCTGTTTGAAGCTGATTACAACTTCACGCATTAACTGCATAATGCAAATACACAGAACGTCCAATAGCCGGTACAACCACCGACAGCGACACTTGGATCGATGCTTAAACTGACCAATGTCTCGCTGATAGCATATGGAGACACATTAGACCTCCATTAAGAAATCCTGTACACAAGAATTTATACCATGGAATGTGGTCTGTGATATATACATTTGTACACAGAGACACCGCGATTGGGCTCGACCGAAAGCAGTACAACCCTACTTTCATATAGCCACAGACCTTTCATAAACCTGCTTGTATTCAATTAGTAAAAGCAAATTTCATAGTATTTTCAAAAAATCATTTCTAACCGTTATAGTAAAGTTCTCGAGAAACTTGCTTTGTAACTATTTGTATTTGATTTGATGTCTAAATATTAGCGTTTCATTAATTTCCTACAGCTTTCTAATTAGTTCAACTATTTAATTAACAATCGTTCTATTCGACAATCTAAACGTATGTAAACAGACTGTTTCTGTTATTCTGCAAAATATGGTAGGTGTACTGAAGGAACCCAAAAATGAAACTCACAACTGAATTTCACAACTGTATTTAACCACTCAATTAAACTACTCGATACCTTGACAACCTTACCACCACCAGGACTGATTCCACGGCAAAGCCTTATACGAATCTTAGTAACAATTTGATGGCGCGTTTTAAAAACGTTCAACGCCATCTAGCGGCATTTCACCTACATTAAAGTTATAGAATTTTAATGAAAGGTTACATTGTCGTTATTAATTTTTTAACCGAAAGAAGTCCACTGCTGGACATAGGCCTTGATATGGTTTACTTATTATAAACTAAGTATTATATAAAATAAATAAGAAAACTAAACTAAATTACACGGCAAACCAAAGACACGCATAAACAGTAGGCCTAGTGCATTGTAACTACAATAGTAATTTAGTAGCAGAAGAGCAGTACTGCCACCTTACCTATTTCTGCCGCCAAGCAGTAATGTGCGCATTACTTCGTTCTGATTTGGAAGGGTAAGGGTCCTGGTGAAATTACAGGCACGTGTGACGTGTCAACTTGTAGCATAAAAAAATAAAAAATATTTACGTTTTAATTAGCTTAACTGCCTCCGTGGCCGAACGGATACCATGCCGGACTGCCACGTAGACGTCTCAGGTTCGATTCCCAGGCCGGAAGAAATATTTGCACGGCCTATATTTATTTCTTTCGTGAGTTTGGGTGTAATTTGTGGTTGTCTATATGTGTGTCCATGGCATCCGCGACACAGGGTTTCCCTAGTGCGGGGCTATGTTGAGTGTGTGCGTTATTATATATTTTTTATTATGTTATGTAATATCAGGTTTAAAAGTGTAGAGTCTTACTTCATTTATGCACACGAAAATAATAAAAACACATTCTTCCTGACATACAAAAATTCTCTAAGGTCAAAAATTGTTCAGTCGTTTAGTCAATTTGAATTAATTTCGCGTCTCCTACATTAATTTGTAATAATAATAATTATTATTTATTTCAGACACTTGGTTCGTAATGGTTAGTAACAAACAATTTCTTAAAAACTAATGTTAATTTTATTTAATTTTAAAAGGCGATACAGGCGCTTGCAGGCACATCCATCGCTCCGGCTGGGAATGTCCCACCTTTCCATTATTACAACAACATTATTGCAATGTTCAGAATCCCGTTCGAGCTGGCGCGCAGTCTGCTTAGAACCGAAGCGCATCTATTTCACATTATATCATGGAAACCATTTGTTCGCGTTTCGTTGAACATGCCGAGGCGCTACAGAAACGCGGAAACCCAACAAGATCCTAAAAGCATGTAAGCCCCCTACGAATATTTGGCCCAAAGGCTATAAGTGTAAAAAGATTGACAATATGCTGTAAACATATCTTTACTTCCTTCATACATAGAGCGAACCTATGGGCCAACATGTTACACCTGACTTACAACGCTCTACGTTTTCGTTCTATACCTAAATTGTCTCTTAGATCTTTGGTAACCCCGTGGCCCAGATACTTGACGACTTTGTTTAGAGAAGCAAAGTTTAAGTTGTGGCATATCAGGATAGGACTTTGTGCCTGACATAAAAACAAGTAACTCGCTCTTCTTGACGTTGTATTTCAGCCTATGAACTTCCGCATAATTTTATGTGAAGTGGTTTTAACAGCACCATTATCATCAGTATAACTTATATTATTTACGCATATTCCATCAATATGACAGCCTAGATAGATACTACTGAGTTCAACAATCAACCGATTTATGTACAAATTCAAAAGCCGAGGAAAGGTCAATCCCCCTGCGTCTCCCCGCACTCCAACCTACACTCATCCGAGCGAATCAACCCACCTCGCATAGTTCGTTTGTTTCTAGTTCCAATAACTAAGCATGGACACAACCTCATCCGCTACATCATTCTCATTTTTCAGCTTTTGCCATAGTACGTTATACACTATAGTCTACAAGATCAAACGCTTTGGACAGATCCAAGAAACATGCGATAACTGGGGTTTTTCTTGATGTGTCGTATTGCACAGTGTGTTTTAGAGACACAGTAGCACTTTCTGTGAAGAAACCGACTGATAGATATTATTGATACAATTCTTAAAGGTTGAAACATTGAAACTATTATTAAAACTATTACTCACTGGGATGCTTGGCCTGGGGTTAAGCCTGTTGGAATTTTTCCAAAACCTTTTAAAATCTTTAATGTACGTAAAGTCCAGTGACAGAACGAACATGTCGTGCGCCTGGTGTTAAGCGACACGCCTGTCACCTTGAGACATAATGTGACAAGTCCCATGAGCCTATAATTTCACTAGCACCCTTACTTACCCTTCAAAACCGGAACGCAGTAATGCTCACATTACTGCTTAGCAGCGGAAATAGATAAGGTGGCTGTACATCCCTGGACGAACTCTTTCACAAAGAGCTCTACTGCTACTAAATTATTTCTCGAATACCTTTAATGTCATACAAATAATGTTAGAATAAATAAGTATACTTCATGAGTAATAAAGCTTTTACTCAAAATCTAATTAGCGAGGTCTGCCTCCACTCTCCTGAGAAATATAATACACATCCTAACTAACGTACGCACGTTACTTACACGCTACTTAACAATAATGCCACAAAGACTTGAGTATCTAATTCAAACGTGTAACTTATTTAAGATGACTCGTAGGTACGTCTAAGTAGAAATATGTGGTACACGTGGTGTTCTAATGCGGTCTTTGGAATAAAGACTATAGATTTCATTATATTGAGTTTAGTTGATCCCTGTATCAATAATAAGACGTCTATTATGATCCAAAGTAATTTGTCACCTGCCACATGCGACCCACTGTTGCGCAATAGAAATAAACTGATAGCAGTCTGCTTTGGCGGTTATTAACAAATAAATGAAAAAATATATAGATTTGGGACTGCATGAAATTAAACTACTGCCATATACGTAAATCAATCAAAGCTACATATCGATACAAGATTAATTGATCAATGTAGCGTATAATAAATAATAAACAACGTTTTACATGGAAATAACTGTTGCATAGACATCATGGCACATGAATAGAAATAGTTGTATTGCGGTGTGGAGTACAACAGACAAGCTCACAATGACCAGACTTGCGCGCAGCGCTCTGTCTTGAAGATAACTTTAAAAAGCCAATATTGTACTCAACGGCCCCTCTTACGAAACGAACGAAATGGCAGTGCTGTCGATTCGCGGACTGTACATGCAATTAAAGATTGCTCGAAACTGCAAGAACCACCTAAGTACGCTTCCTGTCAGTGGTACAATAAGCCAAGCCAAATTATGACGGGAGACGCGCTATGCTCAGCGAGAAAAAGTGCTCAGGTCAGATATTTAAGTCTCATCGACTATGAGGCCTAAAGCGCGGAACAGCAAAACAGCACACAGGAGTGGGTAATGTAACAAACGATTTTGAAAATGACATTGACTTCCTTATGACAATGTTAGAAAACCATACAAAACTGGTTAAAAGCAAAAAACTACTATGTGGAACTGTTATATATTCTGTTGTTACATAATTCGTAATATTAATAATTGGTATGATGCTTGCTGTTGTAATGAACTGTTCAGGTTTCATTATAATTTATTATTATTGAACAAATCATGTTGACTAATCATTAAGCTGTAATCACCGATTTGGATACCTAAGATACAGGTAAACAATTTTACTTAGTTTAGATAACATATCATTTAGATTAACTTGCACTACTAACCTTAATTAAAGTTATGCACAAACATACAAACATTTCACTACTTGCAGTAGTCTGCGCATTTATGTATAAATCAAAGGTTATTTAATAACATTCATGTACTCAGAAAAAATTCCTCCGATCCAGCCGGATGCGAACCGACGTCTTCTAGCATACAGTGCCAGACGCTATACCAACTAAGCCACGGAACGAACCAGCGGACCTCACGAATTTTTCTGTGTGCTTGTTTTCGTGTCGTGGTATTTGGTTTTTCAACCACTTTTTAACCGCAGCACCATCTATGAGAAATCTATGAAACTATTTCGTCATCCAGTTAGATACCTTTACAGCTACCAGCCCCGGCTATAGATGTCGCTATTCACTATATTAAAATTTTTATTGAATTGATATTCAATTATTTTTTTATGTGAAATTACTCCACTGTTTGTTATAATTACTAATACAAAGATTGAACACTCAGAAAATAATCCTTCGATCAGGCCGGATTCGGACCGACGTCTTCTAGCATACCGTACCAGACGCTACTCCAACTAAGCCACGGACCGAACTAACGGGCCTCACAAATTTTTCTGAGTGCTTGTTGTCATATCTTTGTATTTTTTCTGAGTGTTCGATCTTTGTATTAATAATTATAACAAACTAGAAGAGTAATTTCACATAAAAAAATAATTGAATATCAATTAAATAATAATTTAAAGATTCATACATCAATCTTTTATTATATTTATATAATTTAGGTTAAAGTTTATATAGAATAAATTAACCTTATCTTATTCTACGTGTAGTCTCTAAGGAACTCCATTATATACTTTCATTTATTTAGAACAAAGTGCGCTCCAGACTTTGATTTAAACACTACTCAGTCAGAGAAGTAAAGGTGAAAATTTAAAAACGGTCCCGTATATTGACATATATTGAAACCGAACAAATTCAGAGGGTAAAGATAACCACAGTCATGCTTATTACATTCACAATACACATATGCATACATACTTAAATCACTAACTTCTTCTTCTTGAAGTGCCATCTCCTACCGAAGGTCGGCCATCATTACGGTTATCTGTATTTTAGACACAGCCGCATGGAATAAGGATCTTGTGCTAAGGTTGTGACGCGGGCCTTGCGTAGTTAAATAGAAGGTTCGGTCAAGCCATGCCATACTGGCGAACAAGAAGGTCTCGCAATTCACTTTTGTAAATAGAATCAAAAATTATTACATTGCAGAGGCTATAAAGCCTAAATATTGTATATAAATACATTTTTTTATACCACATGACGAGACTGCCAAGCCGTGCGCCTGGTGGACAGCGACACGCCTGTCCATGACAGTGGCAGTGCCACTCAAGAGCTTTAAATAGCGGAGATTTGAGAGGCACTACCACTGCACCCATCACCCTGTGACATAAGTTGAAAAGTACTGTAATTTCACCAGCGTCCTTATCCTTCAAAACCGGAACACAGTAATGCTCACACACTGTTTGGCGGTATAAATAGGTAAGACGGTAGTACTTTACTGTAAGAACTCTTTCACAAACCCGCTCTACTGCTATAAATATAACAAAATACATGTAACAATTATTTACGGTTGATTGAACGCCCATTTATTTGACAG
>NW_020653716.1:403254-414779 GCF_003589595.1 Hyposmocoma kahamanoa
TGTACTTTCACAACAAACAGCCTATCCCACGGCTATGCGAGATGGACGGAAAGTACCTTAAAATATTATTAGGACATGTTGTTTCATTGAGATATGGACACTTAATAACTTTTATATAAAAAAACGATCTCAAAAGTTCGTGGAATTACATTTATTTACCAAGTTTTGTTGCAATCGGTTACCGGAAAGTACGCAAAACCGGATTCATCCCCTTGTTTGCCACCCTCAGAGGAGAAATAATTTCTTTAAATTTAAATGGGACCAATACTGTGGTATACACTCTTTTCAACAAAAAAAGAATTATCAAAATCGGTTCACAAATCTAATGGAGAACCTCCTCCTGTTTTGAAGTCGGTTAACAAACTTGCTTACCTCAAATCGAATTGACAAATTGTAAAACAAATCCTGTATTTTTATAGTTTACTATTATAATTTAAGGATTTATTCCTTTTAAGTAACATGTTCTCTTAAACTGAAGGAACACTATGAAGTTTTATATTTAAATTTAAAAAAACAATTGTAATGTGTTTTATTTACTGTTAATAGTAGTACTTCAAGATGGGGCTCTAGCTCATTACAGTCGGAGAACAGCCGAGTCTCTTAACGACTGTTTTCCTTCCCGAATCGGTACACATGAAATTGCCGGCGAGACCTGACACAAATTTATAAAGAAAAAGCAATTCGACAATGTGGACGTGTCAAAAACGGACATTTTATTATATAAACGGTTATTTTATTTATTTATTTCAGGCCACATGTGTATGTATATAATATATACCTCAAGAACTAACATACAATATAATAAAACACTATTTCTAACTAATCTACACGAATAACTTGCACTTGACGGCGACGTGTGGCGCAATCTAGTGTCAGCTAACCGGCCGCGGAATCGCCGGCCGGTACATGACGACACCATTCGGCCAAAATTCTTCCTTCATAAAGGTCAACAGATGTTCGGTCGGTACTCTCACCACAAACGAATTGAAATTCCCGTTAACCACAAGCGAATTATAACGTATTATTTTGAATATTCAACAAAATAAGATAAAAAAATCTATGTACAGCGAACTTCTATAAGTTGAGAATTCGCATACAAGGAGATTACATTTTTAACATTTGATAAATTAATTTCAAGTACCGTAGATACGTTGGCGTTTCAAATTTGTTTTTTATAAATTGTAATTAAAGAACACTGTGTCCTTTAATTTAAGACTCTATGTTACTTTAATTTTTATAAGATATAACGTATCTTTGAATACAGTGTTTCTTTTTATTATTTATATGATATCAAGTGACGGGACGAACAAGTCGTGCGCCTGGTGGTAAGCGACACACCTGTCCATAACTGTTATGGTGCCACTCAGAGCTTTAAATTGCAAAAACTTGAGGGGCACTGCCACCGCGCCCGTCACCTTGAAACATAAGTTAATAAGTCTCATGTGCCTAAAATTTCATTTGCACCCTTACCCTTCAAAACCAGAACGCATTAATGCTCACGTTACTGCTTGGCGTGAGAAATAGATAAGGTGGCAGTACATCCCTGGACGAAATCTTTCACGAAGAGCTCTACTGCTACTAAAGCTTACTTTTAAAAATATAATAATATTTCCATAAAGCTAAATATCCTGTCTACAATATTTGCAGAATTTCCCTTCAAGTCGCATACCCATGGGACACTCTGTATTATTATATAATATTTCATTATTATGTTATTATCATTATCAATTTCTGTCAAGATTGGTGATAGCTCATAAATTCTGCTTTACAAACAATCTTCGAGGTTGAGGGGAACAATTTTGGCTTCATTTCTATCGAATTGTTCTTTGTTTCCATTCTGTGTTTATAGCTGGTTTTCGGCAATAGGAAGCCACCAATGCGCAACTAAAAGAGCGTCTGTACCTTTATTGAAAACCGATGGATTAGGGCCAACTTGACTTAGCCAACGGAATTCTTTCAATTTTTTGTAGTATTTTCAACGACGAGAAAGCAACCAGTCAGAACTTTCATTAGGCAATCGACTTGATAATTGACACCATTTACGACATTGGCTGGAAAATGCTACTCGATATTCTATTGTTCACAAAGAGTGCAACGTTCTTTACCGGTATAGGATATTACAATAATAGGCTGCTGAATGTACTTTTCAATTAAATGAAGCCACTACAGTCGAACTAGGAAATCCTGTATCTCAACAGTAGTGCCTATCCCCTTGGTAAAAACAATGTACGCCTGTACATTGTACATTGCAGAAGGAAAGTGATTTATATTTTAAATGAGGTTTTTACATTCTTCATTTTAGGAGATTAAATAACTAATTTCGGAAAAGAAAAGAAAAAACGTGTCTGTATGTGCGTGTGCGTGTGCGTGTGTGTATTGTATGGCGGGTGAATCCATTAAATACGCTCTTAGTTTGAGTGATTTTTTATATGAACTGATGTGAAATAACTAGCAATTAATATATCCATGTTGAACTGTCATAATATTCATTTATTTTGTTACATTAAAGATATTCTCAGTGTCCTCGTAGCTAAAGGCTTGTAGCCAATTTGATACCTTCTTTTTACACTCTCTGGTAGTTACGCTGTAGATACAGATGCTTTTATTAATTTTATTATGTAAAAATGTGCCCAAGTAGAACGAGAATCTTTTAATAAATGTAGTTTTTATTGGGACCGCTGGTGAGTACACCATATCACTTCTCCTCTTTTCCATCATTTTAGGACCAAATAAATAAACTCCCTTATACGTTTGTATCACGATGCTTAATATGATTCTCTAAGGGTGGCAAACAAGGGGATGAATCCAGTTTTGCGTACTTTCCGGTAACCGATTGCAACAAAACTTGGTAAATAAATGTAATTCCACGAACTTTTGAGATTGTTTTTTTATATAAAATTTATTAAGTGTCCATATCTCAATGAAACCACATGTCCTAATAATATTTTAAGGTACTTTCCGTCCATCTCGCATGGGATAGGCTGTTAGGCCGTGGGATAGGCTGTTTGTTGTGAAAGTACACAACACTTATAGGCGTTTCATGATGACTTGTTTTGCGCATATGCGCAATGAACAGTATATACCAAGTAACTACTAAATAACAAAGAAACTATAGGGCGTGCCCTAGAGGCTAGTTACCAAGGCCGTGTAAACCTGTAGTCTCTTTCTATTTTGGCCGTACCTTAGAGGCTTGTTATCAAGGCAGTATGTTTAGGCTGTATTTTTTCTATTCTAACAGCACCTTTTGTTTGGTTGCCCCAAATATTGGCATTTAGTCGACAAAAGCAAGTTTATTTAAGGCCCTGTCAAATAAATGGGCGTTCAATCAACCGTAAATAATTGTTACATGTATTTTGTTATATTTATAGCAGTAGAGCGGGTTTGTGAAAGAGTTCTTACAGTAAAGTACTACCGTCTTACCTATTTATACCGCCAAACAGTGTGTGAGCATTACTGTGTTCCGGTTTTGAAGGATAACGATGCTGGTGAAACAAATAGCAATCCGCGATGCTGGTATAAAGTTGTTAATACCCTATCACTACAGTATAATAATATATCAGTACCTATTGCATTTAACAAAGATTATTTCGATATAACTCGAGAATACTGCGATTTTTTATGAACACCATATTATGTTAACAACCTGTAGGTATAACTAAAATAATAATATAACAACCCTATGCTGCGAGGGAAGTAAAGGCATTTACGCGCCGAACAGGCGGAAATTGCTTGTTCTTATTATAATAGTTCAGCCGTCGTCAGCTGTGTACGGACGCAATCGGAAAATCGCAGGAATTTCGTTGCCGACCTGTGTCGAAGCCCGACGTACGGGCCGATGTGAAAAAATATATATGAAATAATAATATATATAGTCTTTTTCACTCTTGTGGGCAGAAAGCTTATTCTGACAGGCTAAAAAGATTCCGTGTGGATAAGAGTGGAGGTGAGTTTTAATATAATTGACCGAAAAACGTAACATTTTGTAATAATAACGTACACTCATAGCCCCGCACTAGAGAATCTCTGTAACGCGGGTGCCATAGAGACATATAGACAACGACAAATTACAACTAAACTCACGTGAGAAATAAATGTAATTCATACAAATGAAGATCCAAGTCCAGGGAAAGAATGATCAAAGTCACTGGAAGAAAATTTCAGGAAAAAAAAATAATTTGGAAAACTTAAAATATTATAAACAATAAATACAAAAATAGTACAAACAAATACATTAATTATTTGAAGACTCGTAGTATACAGAAAGACATAATTAGTAATTTTCATAACCCGAAACAAGTTTGGAAAATAATTAACCAATCATGTGGTAAGTTGACTAAGTCCATTGACGAGATAATAATTAATACATTCCGAGAATATAATATAAGGGATGTAGTCAACAAATTTGCAGCTGAGTTTAGAGATAACGTCAAAAAAATTAGTATTTCCTGTAGTAGATCACTAATTAACAAAGAGGTGTATGTAAAATATCCAGAGCTTGCAATGAGATTACATAAAGCCAGGGATGAAGTCACAATGTACATATATAATTAAAAACTTAAATGATAAAAAAGTCCAGGTTTTGATGGAATTCGTGCCTCTGACGTGAAATACATTACTAAATATTTAACGCCGATAATTACTCATTTAATAAATTCTTCTATAAACAAATCCATTTATCCCGATAAATTAAAAATTGGTACTATAAGGCCAATACATAAAAAGGGTAATTATAAAAACATAAATAATTACAGACCAATTACTATACTATCATGTATAGACAAAATAATAGAAAAATACATAGGTAATGAAGTTAATACATTTTTAATAGATAATAAAATAATACATAGTAGTCAATATGGATTTCAAAAAAATAAAAATACTTCCCAGTTGCTATGTAACTTCACTAATGAGGTAAATACTTATTTAAATGATAAAAAACATGTCATTGCTCTATTTGTTGATTTTAGTAATGCGTTCGATACTTTAAAGTTTACAACATTGTACTCAAAGCTCTCACAAAGTGGTATACAGGGCCCCACTTTGAATTTTCTTAAAAACTATCACAGTAATCGAAAAACCGCAGTGAAAATAGGTAATGAATACAGTCGCTTTATTCAGACTGAAGAAGGCACGGCTCAAGGGTCGGTGCTTGGGCCGATTGAGTACTTACTTTTTTCTAACGACATGTGCAATATATTTAGAGAGGGTTCTGTATATCAATTTGCTGATGACATATAATAATAATAATAATAATAATAATAATAATAATAACGCACACACTCAACATAGCCCCGCACTAGGGAAACCCTGTGTCGCGGGTGCCATGGACACACACATAGACAACCACAAATTACACCCAAACTCACGAGAGAAACAAATGTAGATCGTACTAATATTTCGCTCGGCCCTGGAATCGAACCTGGGACCTCTGCGTGGCAGTCCGGCATGGTAACCGTTCGGCCACGGAGGCAGTTAAATGCCTGCCTGCTAGTGGCTGATAGAAACTTAAACGACGCACAGAACATTATTCAGACTAACTTTGATTTATTGTGTAAGTGGGGGCACGACGTTGGTTTGATTATTAATTATGAAAAGACGAAATTCATCCATATTCACTCTCCCCGCCTAAATTGTGCAAATGGGCCAGTGATTCGTGCACACACTCATCAATGCATGCACACGAATTGTATTGTGTCATCTAACTGTTGTTCATGTAACTGTGGGGAATTGGAATCTATCTCACAGCATATGTATCTCGGTCTAGTAATAGACAATAAGTATAACTGGAAACCTCATATAAACTATGTATGGAAGAAGTTGAGAGCAGTCTTGTCAAAACTATCCTTGCTGAAATAAAAGTTACCTTACAAAACATTAAGAATGCTGTACAACGCACTGGCTGTTTCAATAATTGGATACGGGCTCAGTAGTTACGGTAGAACGTACAAAACATACTTAGATGATATTTATAAAGTACAAATAAGGCTACTAAAATCTTTTGTGCCAATATCAGTTAAAAATAAATTTAGAAATGATTGTAACAACTTGTTTAGATAGATTGCTGTAAAATCTTAGACATACACAGTAAAATAAATATATACATAATTTGTGATTAAATACATAATATTAACATGTTAAAACAAACGACAAGAACCGGTAAATTGCGTAATCTAAATTACCTACCAAGGTATGTTCTTTCTCCATACAATACCAACTATGGAAAGCGTGTCTGGAGATATATATTGCTATTACTGCTTAATAAACTGCCAAGTGACGTTTTTGATAAACTTATAGGTAAACCAAAAAATTGTAAAACGATCCTTAAGTCAATTCATTTATCAAATTGTTATTAGTTCTTAAGTGTAAGTTGCGTAAATTATTAGATAGGTATAAGTATTGGTCAGTAATTATTTTGTTAGACGCCTGATAGCATGTGATGGCAGCGATACATAAATCTGTTAATGGTTTTTATTCGCTGTCTTGTGTTCTTTTTTGTAAACTTTTTAATTGTGAATAAAATAAAATAAAATAAAAATAAAACAAGTTGCAGTGCCACTCAGAGCTTTAAGTCACAAAAATCTGAGGGGAAATGCCACTACGCCCGTCACCCTGGGATGTCCCAGCTGACAAGTCCCACGTGCATGTAATTTCACCAGCATCACCCTTCTAAAACGGAACGCAATAATGCTCATATTACCGCTTGGCGGCAGAAATAGGTGAGGTGGCAGTACTTCTCTAGATGAACTCGTTCACAAGTTCATTTCCCCAATTTATCCTACCAGGAATCGAGTCCGGGACATTCTCATCCAGGGCCCACAGTGCAAATCGTTGGGCCACCGAAATCGTCAAAAATTCATAAATAATGATGAAGATTATTAAAATTATGCTTAAGCCTGGAACAAGTGCCAGATTAACGAGTTAAGCTCTTTTTAAATTAAATTCCTGATAATAATAATGTCCAATAACCACAAAAAAATATATGATTGCTAAGTCCTTAAATAATTGAATGTATTGAGCAAAACTACAATTTATTAAGCTCTTTTTATGAAATAAAATTTACAGTTACGTCCTTCAAACTGAATAAAAAGCAATTTCTCTTTACATGCAAAACATCCGTTGTTTATAAAATTTACACGAAAAAATAGATAATTTAATTTCAAACAGAACGTATTGTTCACTTTTTTTTAACTTATATAGTTCATAAGTTAAGTGTTATTATTTGAAAAAATAATTTCTT
This sequence comes from Hyposmocoma kahamanoa, assembly GCF_003589595.1. Lineage (NCBI taxonomy): Eukaryota > Metazoa > Arthropoda > Insecta > Lepidoptera > Cosmopterigidae > Hyposmocoma > Hyposmocoma kahamanoa. Next base: position 410,492 of record NW_020653716.1, read on the forward strand.
CCCACTTGCGAAGTCTGCGCATTACTACGCTCAGTCGCCTTTCGGGCTTTGCGGCGGGTGAATTGCGCGTGTTTTTGAGCGAGTTTATGCCACAAAAATTTTAATTTTTTTAAATTAAAATTTTAAATAATTAGTAAATATTGACGTTTGTTAAATGCATATAAAATATAGCGAATAAAAGTATTTGTTTTATTTTGCTACTCTTTTCTACTTCTCCTTTATAGTTGAAAATAAGTAGTATTAGTTGTTTATTGATAGGATGTAACGATCGAATCATTGCACGATTTACCTAATCCTTTCACTGTTTATGCTATTATTTATGTTTATTATATTTATTGCGATTTTGACCATAAGATATTATGTAATATTTGTAAATAAAAATGTAATTTTTACGATGGATTATTCTCGAACGTCTCTGAGGGAACAACAACGTAGGTATAGATTGCAAAAAAACATTTACATACAGAAGAGTCATTCTGTATTCTAATTTACAACTTATCTTTATTTGACTTTGTGTAAATACAAGCGAGTGGTCGATAGATGGCGTATGAAATTGTTACTACTGTTTAGAGATCAAATCGTCAGTCATTCGTGACTGTTCGAGGGTCCCTTTCAATAACTTTTATGATTTTACATGAATGCTAAGCATTGTTTATTTAATATGGTTGCTTGCTTACGTAGTCTGTGTTACACATAAAAAGACTACTTTACTACGTCACAGTAATAAGTAAAAATTAAAAAAGTGAGCAATTTCTCATTCATGGGAGCCGGTTCCACGACGCCCTAATTTTAAGAAAAGAAGAAAAAATTAAACACTCGTGGAAATTGCAATATTTCCCATCGATGATAAACTCTAATAACTTACACGTCGAATGCATACCGTCACTTTCCAATTTATTATAAACAAACACGTTTTCTTGGGAATACAAAATGTGTTTCAATTTTTCTTATCATTAGGATCAATTCAACTAAAAACCTCCTATGAACAAAATTTCATACCGCATCACCTTCACCCTTCGCACACGTGCGAAGGGGTTCTTGTCGGATTGGAGTGTACACAGTGAAGTAACCTGTGCATCTCCGTTTTAGCAAAAAATCGACTTAAATACCAATTTCAGCGCTAGTGACTAAATCGTTCTCATTCATGTAAAGCAATCTACCTAAATAAGTATTAAGTAATAGTTTTATAAACTTTATTGTACATCAATTAGACAAAGGGAACTTTAAAATCCATGCACTTTTATAATGGTCCAGTATATTTTACACACTTGACTATTAAAAATGTATCCAAACATCATTACTGTGGCTCTCATTCTTGTCTACTTTTAAGTCAAATAGTTACTTTAAGAAAAACATTTACTTTAAATATAACAATTAGATGGTGATAGTGGTGGTGATGACGGTGATGACGATGGTGGTGATGGTGATGATGACGATGATGATTGTAGTGATGATGACGATGATTGTGATGATTATGTGAATGGTAATGATGCTGATGATAATGGTGATCATGATGATGATGTTGATGTTGATGGTGATGATGATATATTGATGTACAACAAAGTTTATATGACATTAATAAAATACTTATTTAGATTTATTTATTAATTACATATAGATAGATAGATGGTCTTACACGGATGAGAAGAATTTTTGATACAACAAGTTATATTAAAATTTTTGTTACATGGTAAATGTTCTTTTTTGAACGATAAAATGTGTGTTGTAATAGTAATTTATCATTACTGTGCCGTCTTTCTCATTTACGTTTATGAGAAAATCATTCGTGTTACTGCAATCTCATTCGTGTGACATAAAATATCGTTATTTGTTGTATTTAACTTAAATATTTCTGTGATTTTATAATTATTGATATTGCTTGAACTTGTTGTACGTTTAAGACCTTAAAACCAAAAGAAAAAAGGGTTTTACAAAAATCATAAAGTGCCATTGAAATTCGGAAAGTGAAATTCACCCTCGAGCCTTAAGGCAAGCATCTACTCTTCGCCACATGTTTGTTTACAAATACAGATAGATATCAACATTTGTCTCCAATTCAACACGTCAATTGTGTGACTCTGAGCTTTATGACAAACACGCGCGCATAATAATACATACGAAATTTGACCTTGTTTTGCTGTTAACTAAAGGACTAGGTATATAAAAAATAATTTTCAATTGTGGTTTCTCAATTTTCCGTAAAATTAGATACTTTTAAAACAATTGTAGAAACCAATCTTTCTATTTGTAAAAAGATAAAACAAGAGAAAAATAACTTAATGTGTGCTCACTCAGTTCTCACAGAGGGCCAGTCAGATCTACAAAAGTATTAAGTTTACATATAATATTATTGTACTAGTTTTTAGTAAAAGTTTAGTTAAACTATCGTTTTTAATTACAGATCGATTAGTGCCTTTTTCAATTTTTTACAAATACTTTCTTGTGCTCACTCAATCCGCACGTTTTTAAAAGGAACGATTTCTTAAGAACCAAATAAGCGAATTAAAAGATTTAGTAAAAGTTACATATGAATTTGTAAAATATAAAACAAGCCGCTAATGTGAAACGTTTTTGAATAATAATTATTTTTAAGTACCCACTCAATTCCCCAATTTCTGAAAAGAGCCACCGCTAACGAATACCTGAGAACTCAAATCGTAACATAAATAATAAAAAGTAATTCGTTTATGAACCGTAACTACAAATTCGCGCCAACTTTTTTCACTAATTTTTTTTTATGATATGTATATGTATACACTGCCTATAGTTTTGTAAATATCATTAATAATAATGATGTGTGTGTTATTGTGCGTGTGACTTACGAGAATGAGAGAAGAGAGAAAGAGAAGAGAAGAGATGAGATGAGAAACGGCAGATATTTAGTAGTAAATTACTACTAAAACTTTACCAATTATAATCTCGGTAATACTTACAAATAAATAAACGTACAAGGATTATGTTTGATTGTGAATATTAAAAACAAGAAAAATCCAAAATCTTCGAGAAGTGGTCTCCATCAGGTAGGACACCAGCTGCAAAAATTGTCAAGGAACCGGATCAGGTTCTGTGGAAACTAAAAATGTTCTATTACAGGGAATCCAAGATGGCCGCCAAATAAAAATTGACTTTAGTGAATTTTTGCAACTATTGATGATATATGAGTAGTTTCTTTTAAAGTATATAAGGATACGACTCGATGCGATTATACCTACTACCTGGCTCCCTCCCACCCAAATAAACCTAACTACAAAAATCACCAATGAAACCAAAATAATCGCCAACCGACTCACGAAGTCTTTCCTGCATTTAAAGTAACACAGCCCTCGCGGGCCGCTTTACCGGCCCAGCGCAACATGCAACATCCAAGTCGACCTGGTCTCCGTGGTAAACGGCCCTAATTCGAAAATTTGCTCTAATTCGATTGAAAATCGGCATGTGGGGGAGTCTATAGGTGCTATTTGCTGTCAAAATTTATTTTTCGCCATTTTTTAATATGGCTGCCATACAAACTTTTTGGCGCCAGATGGAAATTTGCAATAGGCATGTGGGGATCTCTATGGGTATTTAATAATAATTTGCAGTCAAAATGTACTTTTTACTTTTGCCGAGGTGTAGCGGAGGGCGAAGCCCGAAGCGTCCGCACGCCACCTTACGTAGGTAGTATACGGAGACTCTATTACGGTACAAGATTTCACAATTGTTCAAAATGTAAGGCATACTTCCCGATGTAGTGGAAATAAGATACTTATAGCGTTGTTGTATCTCGACCGTCTCTCTGTTAGATTCTTTTTTCTTGGAAGCTATGCCGAAAAGAGAAGTTTAAGGAAAGAATGCCAGACAATCACTCCAAATTTCTGATTTCAAAGTAGGGAATTTCCTGTACTATGAGTAGCAGAGTAACGATAATTCTGAGGGAATATCCAGAATACCCTGACCAGAACAGTAATCATATTGTTATTCTTGACATGTTTTATCGATACGTTGTAAAAGGGGTTAAAATGTTGCAGAAATTTATGAATGCTCTGTCGTTGTAATTATTAATAATGGCATTATCATCTTCTTACTTCTTGTGTTGACAGCTGGTCCACTGGTATCGATATCAATTCGCGAAGTACAGCTGACGTGCAGTACAATAGATTTTATTTATTTCAAGATGATATCCATAATTTATTGAAATATTCGAGTGTAATATCATAAAATATTATTCAATAGTAATAAAATATAGAAGAATAATAAAACAGAACAGAGAAAATTCTAAACTCGAAGAAGATCCTCAAAAATGTTTATC
>NW_020653716.1:414789-416426 GCF_003589595.1 Hyposmocoma kahamanoa
AACAGAGAAAATTCTAAACTCGAAGAAGATCCTCAAAAATGTTTATCTACACGTCTACTGTATATAGTATTTGAATGAATATCAAACTAGGAAACGCATAACGAGACTACGCGGTGAGATGTATTCATAACTGTAAAAGGTTTATTCTTTATATAAGATTTATTTGTGAGATAAGTACTTGTAAAAAAAAAGTTGGTACTAAAGACAATACTTGTAAAAAAAAGTTGGTACCAAAGACAATACTTGTAAAAAAAAAGTTGGTACTAAAGACAATACGAATTAAATATAACGTTATTAAGTCCAATTTATGTTATTTTAACTTTCTCGCAAGCGTGTTACAAAACATTGTATGTCACACGTGCGGAGCAGCAATTACAAACGTTTTGAATGTCCTTCTGTCGTAATTACATACGTATCTACCGCGCTTGTGATACAATGTACTATTATTATATAGCACAAAGAAAATAATACATACATCATGACAAAATTCACATTACAACTTAAGACAACCGAGAATAATTTACTTTGGCAAGGTCAAAGGGAATAATACAACGAACAGTACCTTCTTATAAGACGTGCGTCAAAGAAAAACTTTGCAGCGGAGTTTGAGAGGAATCCATTTCTGGTTAAGTTCTTTTCAAAGGAAACCCTTTAAGGTCGAGGGGAAATGTTATCGAGTTTCTCATTTATCCTCATACACGCATCCCTCTCTATCATACTTTCCTAACAAAATCTTCTTGTGTAAAATCTCCCCCGTGATCTTCGCGCACGCTTGCCAAAAATTAGAAATTAATGTGACGTCGAAAAGAACAAAAATCTAAAATTTAAGATTTAAAGACATTGTGAAATGAGAAAGAAATAAACGAAAACTAAAGGAAATAAAGGGGGGAAAGGCCAACGATTATTATATTATTATATGAGAAGAGCGGCAGCCGCCCGAATACTGCAAGAACCCTTTTAAAAATAAAGGTAAAGGCCCATTTAGATGGGGAGAGTTTCTCGCACGCTTCGAGACGAAAACTCGTAGGCGATTCTCGTAAGCAATAATCGCCATAAGATTATCGTATCATAATGTTTACATTCAGGCAAGAACTAAAATCTCGCCTACGATTATGTCATACGAGACTCGTAAGCAACTTAATCGCCTCCTCGACTGTTTACACGGAGAAATATGTAGTAAGGAGATTCTTGCTTACGAGTTTTCGACTTGTCTAAACACGATCTCGTATGACATTTTTTCAAGTTCATACGATTATCGTACAAATCGGTTCGAACCGTTTTGAGTGCGAGAATTGCCATTCGAGTTCAGTGATTACTGCGGTATTGACTATGGATATATCGAAATGACGCAAAAATCATTCAAATTTGGAACTGCTGATAATATTAAGTTCATTGCACTGTATAGAAATATAATTTTGATTTATCATTTTTTTTTAAATTATATAACTACTGACACAAACAAAACTGACAATTATGATAAATTTATAGGGCAAGTGAGTGCGTGTGTGAGTGCGTGAGTGACTGAGTGAGTGAGTGAGTGAGTGCGTGCGTGCGTGCGCGCGTGCGGGCGTGCGTGAGTGAGTGGTGAGGGAGTGAGTGAGTGATGAGTGAGTGAGTGAGGGGTGAGTGAGTCAGTG
>NW_020653716.1:416436-444345 GCF_003589595.1 Hyposmocoma kahamanoa
GAGTGAGTGAGTGATGAGTGAGTGAGTGAGGGGTGAGTGAGTCAGTGAGTGGTGAGTGAGTGAGTGGTGAGTGAGTGGCGAGTGAGTGGCTGAGTGAGTGTGTGAGTGGTTAGTGAGTGAGTGAGTTGTGAGTGAGTGGGTGAGTGAGTGAGTGAATGAGTGCGTGAGTGAGTGAGTGAGTGGTGAGTGAGTGAGTGAGTGGTGAGTGAGTGAGTGAGTGAGTAGGGAGTGAGTAGGGAGTGAGTGAGTGGGGAGTTAGTGAGGAGTGTTTATTGAAAAGTACATTTACTTGAAAAGTCGTGTCGGCCATCTTGGATTTAGAAATAAATGCTATGTTCGTAATGAGCACCCCCAAATAGGTACCTCAAAAACTTGCCATTATTTGAAAAGTGCGGGCACGACTTTTCATCCTGGATTTAGAAAGGAGTGCCATATTCGTTACGAGAGCACCCTAAATACTATATTGCCCACGCTATATTCGACCACAGAGGCACTCACTCACTCACCGGTATTTGAAATTTTTCGCTCTTGTTCCATTAATTCTTGTCTTAGAAAAGCAGTGATAATCAAAACACCCTCGCGCGCTGCACTCGTGGTAGAAACGGCTGGCACAGAAACTCGAAATACGATTTTTGCTTTCGAGTTCTGTTTACACGGAGACGTTCAATATTGAAAGGCGAGGAGATTATCGCTCACATGGACGGTCGATAATCGCAAATGTTTAGACGAGGAAAGTTTTTTATATTCTTTCGATAATCGTATCTTCGAGACGAGAAACTCTCTCCATCTAAATGGGCCTTTAGGCGTGTCGCTTTCTTCTTTCTTCGATACAGTCCACTTTACCGCCGTCAGACGCTACAGAGACCTTCCGCACTACCATTTCTGGTCTTTTCTCCGGTCGCTGGCTATTACTTAAACTAGAAATATTAAACACAGGGTTGTCAAAAAAATTAGTTCTGATATAAATATACCAGACGCTAAAAAGTTTAATTGAATTTTTATAGCGTATTTATCGTTATGTTCAATTTGCTGGCCAGCGCAAAGCGTAACGTAAGCTTAGCAATGCCATAAGACCCCGTGTAAGTCAAAATATAAATAATATGTGAAATATTCAGACCCAGACAATATTATTCCTATGATCACGTAAACGCCTAGTGTACCTACATTATTATGAAAACAACGCATTCAAATTTAGCTCTACATATTCTATATTTTTTTTTTTTTTTTTTTATAAAATATAGGTGCGCATTTGACCTCCATCTCACCTGATGGAAAGTGACGATGAGGTCGACGATGGAGCATGCACACCTAAATAATGCCTATTCACTCTCGCCTTGAAAAGGTCCAAGTTATAACGTTCAGGGAACAAGTCTGCAGGCAGGGAATTCCACTCCATAGCCGTTCGCCATATAAATGTGGAAGCGTAACGCTTCGTGCGAATCTTTGGAATATCCACAACATAGGGGTGGAACCCAAGCCTACGCCTAGTCCCCCGGTGATGGAAAGGGGAAGGCGGAATTAAATCATGTAATTCCATCGCACACTCTCCGTGATATATCCTGTAAAATACCGATAAGCAGGCAACTTTACGGCGGTGTTCAAGGCTCTGCAGCTTCGCCTCCACTAATTCCGAGTCACCTATAAGCCTCTTGGCACGGTTGTCAATTGAATCCAAAGTGGCCAGTTGATATGTCGCAGAGCCATCCCAAAGGTGGCAGCAGTACTCCATGCACGATCGGACTTGTGCTTGGTACAGCTGGAGCAACTGTCCCGGTGTAAAGTACCGCCTCACCCTGGAAAGGATCCCAAGCTTCCTTGCTGCATTTTTGGCCGTGGATTCAATGTATCTGCCGAAGTTCAAATTGGACGACAGGTCCATTCCAAGTAGCTGGAGACAATCGGCTATCGGTATGGATATATCACGAAAAGTCGGAGTCAGCTCAAAGGGACTCCGTTTTGTGGAGAATAGACACGCCTGCGTTTTGGTAGCGTTAAATTTGACAAGATTGGCATTGCCCCAATCGGAGACTGCCTGGAGTGTCAAATCTAAACGGCTAACCATGGACTCTCGACAAGACTGGATTTCCTCTCCACTGACCCTTGCATTGGTCAAGTACCTATCTACAACTGTGCTGTCATCAGCATACGCAAAGGTACCTGGAATTAACATATCATTGATATGCAGCAGAAAGAGAGTTGCAGACAGTACGGAACCCTGAGGAACTCCGGCATCTATCGCCATATGTTCGGAAGAGTAGCCTTCTAAGACCACTCGAATCGAACGTTCGCTCAAGAAATCCGAGATCCAATTGCAAAGGTCAGTGGGAAGCCCATAAGAGGGAAGCTTGCTTAAAAGGCTTGCGTGCCAGACCCTGTCAAAGGCTTTAGAAATGTCCAAAGACACTGCAAGTGCTTCGCCTTGCTTTTCTATAGCCTCGCTCCATATGTGACAGGCATACACAAGAAGATCCCCAGTAGATCGCCCTCGTCGGAATCCGTACTGGCGATCACTGAGGAGATCGTTGTCTTCAAGGTACGATAGGAGACGGTTGTTGAGTACACGTTCCATAGTCTTGCAGAGTATGGAAGTGACTGAGATAGGTCTATAGTTGACAGGGTCAGCTCTGCTTCCCTTTTTTGGTACAGGTTGCACGTTTGCAAGCTTCCACGATCTGGGAACTACACCAGTCTCAAGTGAGAGGCGGTACAGGCGTGTGAGAACAGGAGACAACTCAGGTGCACAGTTACGAAGGACTATTGCTGGAATTCCATCTGGCCCGCTAGCTTTATTCACGTCTAGATTTCGCAGAGTTCTAAGTACCTCTTTTTGGCGTATGCGAACTGGCGCCATAGTGCAGCCAGCCTGAGGTAAAGTAGGTGGTAGGGTCCCTGCGGCATCTAGACGCGAATTTTCTGCAAAGAGTGAGGCAAAGAGATTCGCCTTCTCTTCCGCAGTATGAGCCAGCGAGCCATCCGGCCTCAGCAGAGGTGGCAAAGATGGGCGACAAAAATTCGATTCGACCGCTTTGGCCAGGGACCAAAAGGATTTGCTGCCTGCTGGATAAGAGGCAAGCTTGGCTCCTATGCGGCGCACATGGTCGAACTTGGCCCTACGTAACATGCTTTTGCACTTCTTGGCGGCCTTATTAAAAGCTTTCTTCATGTTCTGAGTACTCGGAGTTTTGCGTAGTCGAGCATCTGCCCAAGCTTGGTACGCGGACTGTTTACGTGCTTCAGCACAACTACAATTAGCGTTAAACCATGGACGAGCTTGGGGTCCATTGGGTACATCAGAGTATGGAATGTAATACTCCATACCCAAACGCAAGACCTCGACTACAGCATCAGCACAGCTCGACGAGTCTCCTGAAGTAAAGCACGCCTGCCAGAGATATGACGCAAAGAAATGGCGCATTTCGTCCCAATCTGCTAACTTGTATCGCCACACCCGTCTCATACCACTAGGGCCCTGATCGGGTGGGGAGTATACGGATACAGTTTTCACCAGACAATGGTCGGAAGTACCCAGTGGGGCCTCCACAACCACAGAGTATCGGTCCGGATCAGTTGTCAGCAGAAGGTCCAAGCAATTAGCCGTATGAGATTCAACATCTGGTATCCTAGTGGCGCCACTGACAAGCTGGGATAAGCTTAGCGTTAACGCAAGTTTACGCGTCTCTCTCCCAGCGTGATCGGTCTTCTGGTATGGGAACAACCATTCTTGATGGTGTGCATTAAAGTCCCCCAGAATGACTAGTTGCGCCGCTGGGTACCTATGCTGAATCTCATCAGACGTCTCACTTAGATATTGGAACAGCTTGGTCGTCTCCTGATCTCCACTGTGCGATCGGTAAACACAGCAGTACACTATTTGTGTAACTCCTGTGTCAACCAGAAGCCACAAAATTGAAAAACTCGGTGCCTCAAGGTTCTTGAGACGCTTGACACAGATGTCATCGCGAACGTACACACAGACTCCGGCACGAGGTACGAACCTGTGCTCCAGAGTATACCCGGGGTAGCTGAGGTACGCTGCGTCAGTCGGACATCTGATCTGCGTCTCTGTGAGGAACAGCAGCTGCGGTTTGTCGGTTTCAAGGTGGTAGTGGACCGAATCGAGATTTGAGTGCAGACCTCGGATGTTAGTGAGGTGCACTTTTAGTGGGAGGACGTGCAACCGCTGTGTATACTTTTTTCCATTTTTATAGTTTTTCATTTTTTGGATTTGGAGAAGTGAATAGGCAGGAGGAAGGCAGTTGAACGAGGCACTGCGTCGTGTTCAACCAAGCAGCAGACTCATACTGCCACACGAGGTTACAATCGGCTTGGAGACCGCGGGGACGCCCGAACCCCCCCGGAGATGGCCACCTGGTCCTCCCTTCCGGTCGCCAACCGGCAAGGTGGAGCATTCCGGGATTTTTCGTTGGGTGGCGGGGCAGCCTTTCACGGGTGGCTTTCCCGCTACTTGGGCCCCCAACTTCCCACGGTCGGCCAGCGGTGCACCGTGCTTCGGATCCCGCTAGCCTCCAGAACCGAGTGCTCAGTGTGGCAGTACAAGCAGCTACAACTCGCCGTCAGACGCAATGCAACTGTTCAGACCCGACCTCCAAATGGCAACTCCCGAACACGAGTCGGAACACGGTAAAAACCATTTGGCGACTCGACTGCGTCGGGAGGGGGGTGACTAGCCACGGCCGAAGCCTACCACCAGTAGTTATTGCTCTTTAGCACCACCCAGGGGTCACTTGTAGGGTCTCAAGGGTAAACCTACGGAAGCGAGCAACATCAACCCCCAAAAATGACCACAAAAATGTCTGACATATCAGATTCCGCTGGTGATAACAAAACATGAGAACCAATTTAGAAAAGTTCATTTCCCAAATTGGTCCTACTGGAAATCGAGTCCGGGTCCAGCACCCACAATGCAAACCATTAAGCCGCCGAGGTTTGTCAAAGGGGCTTATCTCCTGTAAGAAGAGATTTCCGGATATATACTGATTACTATTCATCCCATAGCGATGAAACTTTAGTAAGTTGTTGTGCCCACGCCCATAAAAGTTCCTGAAGTATGAGATCCCACTGCTGGGCACGGGTCTCTTTTGAGGAGAGTGTAAGCTGGCCCAATGCAGTTTAGGGACTTCACACGTTTTCAATTCAGTTATACCTAATAATCGAGTATTATATATCCTATACATTATATATACCAGAAAAAGAGACGAAATGTCATTTAATTTGTTTGAAAACTATTCTGTCAAATCTTTACGGTGACAACTGCGCTCCGATTGGCCAGCCTGAATTCCAAACAATTGACAGGTGTCGTAAATTTTTTCACTTCAAATCGACCTATTTAACTTGAGCTTTGCTCTAATGGACGAAAATTGAAAAATTACATATTTAATATTTAATTACCGATGAAATGTGATTCCGTTTGTTTTGTAATTAGTTGTTTTTCCCACACCACCGAATGGAACAGATTCCCCCCATTGCTAAAGATATTATCTTTATTACAATAAATACAGAATATTTTTAGAATATGCGGAGACGTACACACAGGTCAGTGTCCATCGCGATGGACTATTTCAGCTTTCTAATTTGTGATTTCAGCGCAAACGAGAATTGATATTTAAAAGTGATATAAAGCCAATTTGCCTGATGATATGCCAGGGATAGATGACCCTTATTTCGTCTCTATTTCTGGTTATATACTCGATACACCTAGTGTACTATAAAAGAAGTTATAAATTATTTTTACACTATTTTTACTTTGAAATGGCAAACTTTGGTACGCCAAACTTGCTATTCCTATGTCCCTGAATCGTCTCAGGACACAAAGTGGTCGATGTAGGTCTCTACTTGGTCAAATGGGGATATAATAACCCAGCACAAAGTGTGTTTCCTGGTCTTGTGCCCTCTGTGTCCGACCAGCTGCACCCACGATGACCTGCTAAAGGCCCACAGATAGAAGCATAGAGGTGGCTGGTTATTGGGCCAACGAAATTTAAGACCGATATGGTATTTTATTTGGTTTTCATCTTTAACTCGACAAGAAGAAGACCGTGAAATATCTAATTATATCAAAAATGTAATCAAATGTCTATATAATACCTACATAATGTGCCTTATTTTTCAGTACGTAAGACAAACATTCGTAATACACGAATTGTCACAAATTTTACACTCCAAAACACAAGGTATTTTCTTTTATATCCGGACTTTTCTTCACGTCTTCGATTAATTCCTGCAAGACTTTGTAATGGAAATTTCCGAATATGGAATAACGTCTACGTTTTCAATCGACGGAGTTAAAGCGACTGGAAATGTTATACATAATTAGTTAATGTAGAGTTGCGGTTTAGGCCTGAGATGTACTGTATAATTGTTTAACTGTTATCTACGGGTAAAAACTCTGTAACGAGGTCATGTTCTGTTTTAAATTTATACTTGATTTTAAATATATTCGTAGTTTGGCTATCACTGTTTTTATTAATTGGCGAAAAATATTGCGAATAATATACAGACTCATAAATTACAAAAAAAAACTGTAAACCATATTTGTGTGAGCTAACATACACTTATACCAATACTCATATATACACTTATATAACTCATTTAAATAGTTATAATAATACTTAACTTATACATACACTTATATAACTTATTTAAATAGTTATAATAATGCCACAGCCACATGTGATCATCTGTCAAAAGCGCTTTTATTACATGAAAGTCATAAAAATAATACGTACTTTAAGAAAAACCAAATCATTATGTACATGTGAAGTTGTATAATCCTCTCTCTTCTCTCTTTAAGCATAAAAAATCGGATGACTCTCTTCTGAAAAGTTGTCTTTTTACAGATGTGTTCTCAAGGTGCCTTCAAATTAGACGCGTATATAAGCACTGCAGTGGCACCATCGTGGCAGAGTAGCCGCGCTACTACTAATTTTCATACATTAATTATTATTAAATTAGTTTCAAGCACAGTTCTACCGCCGTTGGTTGAAAGGGTGCTTGTGACAAAAACTCAATAAACAAAACTCAAAAACAGAGAAAATAATGTTTAAAGATATGAAATAGAAAAAAATCTACTTTTCACTGGCGGTAACTTCATACCATATCGACAAAGCGAAAAAAAAATTATAGAACGGCCTTTTTTTACTGATCACGGCAGTATACATATCAATTTATTTTTTAAATGACACATGCGCCCTTTCAACTAACGGCGGCAGAGCTACAGCGCCACAGTAGTGCTACGCGCGCGCCTCCTTTGCACGTGACATTGTATGAAAATTAGAATTGGCGCGGCTACAGGTCCAACTGTGGTGCCACTGTGTGGCTTCAATAAACGTCTAATTTAAAGGCATTTATTGTACCGAAGGTGTGATTTTCTTCTTATGTTATTGGACAGAAGTGTCATATAACACAGCAGTTTAGTTTGTTTCATGTAGTTCGTATTATTTTTATGACTTCCATGTAATTGACGTTAATGATCCCTGACTTGACGTGACTTTATTGTGCCAAAAGGTACGAAATGTACATAATGAATATATACGCATATCTAGTGCAACGTGTATTTTCTATAATCACAATACCTGTTAATTATTATACCAAGTGACGAGGGGGACAAATCGCACGCCTGGTGGTAAGCGACACGCGCAGTTGCAGGGTCACTAAGACCTTCAAATCGCAAAGGTCTGAGGGACACTGTTACTGCGCCTCACTGAATTATAAGTTTACAAGTCTTGCGCCTGTAATTTCACCAACATCTTTCGAAACCGGAACACAATAATGCTCATATTATTATATACATTTTAAGGCTTTCGTGGTTATACCACGGTATGACTTCTTTTTATTTTCCCGATATTTCGGAACGGTTGCACGCTCCACGGTCACGGGTTGACTGGACGGCGGCAGATGACAGCTTTAAAAGCAGACATATTTGTCTACTCTCTTGCGCTGTCGACGACTACTACCTTCATCACAATTTGTTGTGGCGTTACCTTTGTCACTCACTTTTTTCACACAAACCACAGTATTGCTTATTGCTTACACTATTGCTCACATTATTGCTTATCGGCAGAAATAGGTAAGGTACTTCCCGGAACGAACTATTTTACAGGAAGCTCTACTGCTGTTGAAGTTAACTAAGATCATTTAATTGAATCAGTTTTACAGCTTTCACAAACAACAGCATAGTCAAATTTTGATAGACTGTTCAATTTCAACAATTGCGAAACGGACCACTATGTAAATGCAGAAAGGGACCTAATAACAACATTGTTGTTTGCGTAGCAAACATTTGCTGGCATTCCTTGTCACGTCACGCAGGAGCAATGCGCAAACAATCCAGGCATATCAACATATCTAATCTAATATTGGTATATAATATTAGAGTGGTTACACACGGCGAGCAGCGATTCAAATGCGTGTTCGTGAAACGCGCGATTGCGTCTCTACACTTGCCATTTATAGGCGATTGCATTGATGGAAACGCGCGACAGCATCGATACAAACGCGATGCAAGCGCGCGACAGCATTGATACAAACGCGCGATTGCATCGATGCAATCGCCTATAAATCGCAAGTGTAGCGATACAATCGCGCGTTTGCATCGATGCAGTCGCGCGCTTGCATCGCGTTTGCTTCGCTGCTTAAAATAGCGCGTGTGTGTAAAGGTAGACGATTATCGATTGTATCGCTATTGCATCGGTGCTAAAAGTCACCGTGTGTAACCGCTTAGGCCTTTTGAATAAAGAGTGTAATGGAAAAGGTATGTCAACATCAAGTGAGCCAAGTCTGTTTACGGCTACAAGCTATTTCACCATAATTTTTTTATCTATAATTTCAATTCATAATCCTGTCAGATCGAGGGAATTTTTCGTTGTGTTCGATTATTGTATCAATAATTATAAAAAACTACATTGCAAATATTATCCGTTACGATGATCTTTGATTTGAAGGGAATATTCTAGTGCAATATATATATTTTTTTATGATACTAAGCAACGAGACGAATAAGTCGTGGGCCTGGTGTTCAGCGACATACTATACAGTTGGATTGTCATTAGCCCATCTGAAAACGAAATTTGTCAGCAATGTTCAATCTTCTACTAAAATTCGAAGTACTGCAATTGCAAATGCGCTATGTCACCACGCATAGAACACATACATAATGTTTTAGTACAAAGCATTTGCTATTGGCTCAATTCAATAAGTAAAAGGGCCAAACGATACTTCAAAGGGTAAGGTAGACAAAATGGGTCAGTGATTCCAAAATCGTTTAAACATATTAATTTGTTAATTTAGTTTTTGTTATTTACAAAACTTAATTAACAAAACGCTGAAAGATAATAAGTTTTACAGTGAAAAGTGAGTGGTACTAAATTTGAATTGGTTGTTATGTTTCAAATTTATTAGGTTAGGTTATATTTTTCTAATTATACCTAACTATTTATTGCTCTGAGTATGGCAACCATGCGACATGCTATATTTCAGTAGCAACAGAGCTCCTTGTAAAAAAGTTCGTCCAGTGAAGTACTGCCGCCTTAGGTACCTATTTCTGCCGCCAAGTAGTAATGTAAACATGTCTTATGTCTCAGGGTGACTGGCGCGGTGGCAGTGTCCCTCGGATCTTTGCAATTTAAGCGTGAGACATAAAGGGAGCGGGTGCAGGTCGGGCGCGAGTCGGGTCGGGGCCGCGGCGTGTGTAATTCTATATATTTATAAGGACGACAACACACCGAGCGCGGGCGTGTGCACTAAGATACTAAGTATGATACTAAGGTATCATAAAAAAATATATTGCACTAGAATATTCCCTTCAAATCAAATATCATCGTAACGGATAATGTTTGCAATGTGGTGATAATTGAGCTAACTCCAACTTGCCCTTAGACTAGGACATTAAAACTACGCATTTTTATTCGTTTATGCTTTTGTGATATTTCATGAGTAGCTTTGATTAGTAGAGAGAATATTCTGTGTTGGAGCATAGTGTGCTAGTTTGAGTGATCGAGAACCCAAGACATTGAATTCGAGGAGAAACCATTCTAGACCGTCTCACGGAACATGATGACGACCAGCATCTTATCACTTTCGCCGCACCCATAGCCTTATTGCTGAATAACAAGGAGTACCCAGTCGATTAAATGCTAGCGCAAACCGGTCGTGAAGGCAGAAATTATTCGATATAATGATTTATATTTTATGCTGTTTACGTTAATTAATGTAAAGTACACATTTCAATGCTCTGAAACTAACCTTTATAACAGCGCATTTCTCTGTGCGACATCAAAGAGCACGCTAGGGATTCCGCGGTAGGAGGCGCGTTATGCGTTGGAGGCCACCTGAATGCACGAGTGTAGCGGCAAAAGGAAGGGAGCGGACGTTCGCGGTATCGTAATGGATATTCCTTACCAGTTTGAGCTGGCCCTAACTGGCAAAAGAGAAAAGAGATCTTTTAACAACTGAACAGATGTTCTTCATACATAGCTAAGGGTACGTACAGATCTGGCGAAAACGTTGCGAACGCGCTGTAAGCGCGCTGGACGCGTGCTGCATGCGTGCTGTTAAAGACATGTTAAATATAATTATGTGGCGCGCGAGTGGCGCACGACCGGCACGCGAACCAATAACTCTAAATAATGCACGTGTGCAGCTTGCAAACTTTTCGCAAACAGGCGCATTTGCCAGATCTGTACGCATTCTAAGGACAAACCAATTAAATTGCCTTCAAATTAAAAAAAAAACTCATTTAGATCAGTCCATCCGTTCGGGAGCTACGATGCCACAGATCTTTTTGCGACGGAGTTTAAATATGAAACAAAGACGCTTCCAGTGTGTGAAGAGATCTCAGAACTCGTCGGTTTTTGGCGTTTTATTGCGCTATATGGGAGATTATTTCGTGCTCCGAGAAATGTTATCCGTTAGATATACATAAATTTAATGCACATAATATGTACTATAGACAGAATAAATAATAATAAACACATGTTGAAACAATCTTCTCCTTCAATATTTACCTTTGTAATGCAAACTAACCTCGCCACAGACTCTAAAATTGAACTTCGACACAGGCTACTACGACAATACATACATATGTTACATCGACATGATTTAGCTCAGACACTACGATCAAATTTAATAAAATGTTATTAATTGTGTATGAAAAATGTTTTTTATTAAATTTAACCAACTTTGCTGTCCCGATTTTTATCTTCCGGTACAATGAAGTCATCCTTTTAAGAAACTGAGTCTATCAGGATTACAAAAATTTTGTCAATTTTATTTATTTTGTATGAAAAATATTTAATGGAATTTGATCAACTTCTACTGTCCCGACTTTTTCGTCTTATGTAATGAAATGATCCCTTTATGACTCTGAGTCGATCAGCACTAAACAAAATTTTGATCAATTTTATTAATTTTTATGGACAATCCACGCTTGACAAAAAAAAATTACTATGCCAGAATTGATTTTACAAAAAACTTTTCAAAACTTTATGGTTCCTAAGACAGTTTTCTTGTATCTTCTATTGTTTCGAATTTCCCCCTATTGTCCCTTTAAAAATACACTGTATAAAGTGTAACAAAAAAAAGTTGTTAACATTAATAAAATACACTATTTCAAAAGCCCAATCCATTATGCAAAATTCTGCTTCGAAAAGCAGTTTCAAATTTTCTTCCGTCCCGAAAATAATAATTTATGTTTTTTTTGTTTACTGTGATGAGGTTTTTGCAAACAAAATACGGTATTCATTCAAATTCGAATCAACGCAATGGCGTTGGTTATAATGTGGTAAAATTTTATATTGATTGACATTATTACGGATAATCCACGCAGCGCTTTTAAATTTTGAGGGTAGGTTTAAATTGTTTTCACAAAAAAACACGACTTTATGGTTCCTAAGATAGTTTCCTTATATCTTCTATGGTTTCCGATTTCCCCACACTGTCCCGTTTTAGAAAACACTCGTATTTTAATAAAATAAATTTCCGACTATATAATGTTGTCCTTTTTTTTGTTATATTGATTAACAGAAGAAACCTTTACCTACGTGGATTTGTAATTATGAGTTTTCTTATATGAGTAAAAGATTTTTTTTAAGAAACATCTCGTCTGTGTTGTCGGAGTAGTACTAGGTGTGTAGTACTAGTGTGTACTAGTGTGTGTAGTACTAGTGTGTGTAGCGTGTGTAGTACTAGTGTGTGTGGCGTGTGTAGTACTAGTGTGTACTAGTGTGTGTAGCGTGGGTTTGTAATGATGAGTTTTCTTATCTGAGTACAAAGATTTTTTTAAGAAACATCTCGTGTGTGTTGTCGGATTAGCGTGTCTAGCGTGTGTAGTGTGTGTAGTACTAGTGTGTACTAGTATGTGTAGCGTGTGTAGTACTAGTGTGTGTAGCGTGGGTTTGTAATGATGATTTTTCTTATCTGAGTACAAAGATTTTTTTAGAGAAACATCTCGTCTGTGTTGTCGGACTAGCGTAGTGTTTGAGTAAAGTAATGTCGAAGTAATATAATGTCGGAGTAGCGTGTGTTGAAGTTCCATTTTAGAGTCCTCGCCACAACAGTACAAACGGTATCAATCCAAATAATATTAAACATTCCTGATTTCTGACATTATCAGACAAATCTAGTGTACGTAGCTCCATGATGTCACACTGGCATACCGCCGAGTGCCAACGAAAGATAATTGGATTTGCAAAATTGTGAATAGGTATTTGGTTTGGAAAGCATCGGATCTGGGCATCGCACTCCGATTAATTGTTAACCGGTTATAGGTAACATTTTTAAACGACATGGAAGAAAGAAAATATCTCACAAATGAGGCCACCAGCGCAAAAGTGATGTAACTCACATCTATTTATTTTTTATTTAATTTCAATAGAAAACGAATAAAGTTGTAAAGAATGTTAACATGACAGCTGAGTGAGCGATTACTAAGTATTGATGGTGTATTTTTTCCAATTTATTTACGAAAAGCCTAATTATTACATAAAATAACCACTCTTAAGTTATTTTATAAGTTTAACTACCTTTTTATCTTAATAATTAAGAAAGTGCTTGCGGAATAAATTTATTGCTAAATTATCTAAACAATATTATACACATTTTTTTAAATATGTGTATTGTATGTGTATGTGTGTTGTGCATGTGTATACGTATATATTATTTTGTAGTATATTATATTTCATATACAGTTAATATCATAATTATAATTATATTCATACACACTGACACAGTTTCAATTCGTTAATATAAATTTCTTTTTACCGGCTCATTTAGGACCTAGCAGAATCACCAGCGGCAGCGTCGTAGTTCTACTGAGCTGCGACATAATGCTGAGTTGGGTCCTTTTTGCTGACACAGTACACGCAAATCTACACTCCACACAATATAACACTCCACATCAAGTATAGACTAGTTTGTTTTTCTTTTTTATTATTATCATTATTTTTTTTAATTCTACTATTGTACCATTGTTGTAAGTTTGTTTTGTAATGTACTGTGTTTCGGCAAATAAACGAATTATCTATCTATCTATCTATCTACATATTTTTAAAAAAGCTACATTCAAATTGACGTGAAATTGAAGGGTCTATGCGAAATACGAGTTGTGTAAAAGTAACTCGAAATAAAAGGTTTAGTAACTAAATAATAATTAAATTTAGTTTAATAACTAATAATAATAATAATAAAAGATATCAATTTAACGTGAATGCCTTTCGCTTCGCCATTTTAAGGACTTACTTTAATTACAAAAATGAAAGTAAGAAATTCAAACATTTCAGTGAAATCAATAGTCGATAAACATCAATCATTGTAAATGAACATCACTATATTTGAGTCTAGAAATTTCTATGGAGACAAAAAGTATACATTGAAAAATAATAGAGACAGTAGTTAAAAATACAAATAACCAGTGGTATGTTATTGTTACTCACTGGTTTTTAAAAATTTGTTTTCACTCCAATTTTTACAAGCTATAACCTGGCATTTTTATGTTTTACGAGAGATCTTGTATGTAACTGTCGGTATATTTGAAGGCGTGTCACCTATATGCGCAATTTGGGCATATCGGTGCGACGCGAACCACGCCTTCATACCAAATCTCCCCTTTTTTCCCTATATCTATGGGTTTAGTAGAGGGGGTTGATATCTGCAACTATAGTGTAACTAGAATTTGTTTTGAATTTTTGCCCAATTAACTTAGTTGTGCCAATGCCTGCGAGCATTTGCGTTTGCGAGTCGAGCTTCCAGGTCATGCTCCAGAGATCTGCTCTCGAAGTCGAAGTCAAAGAATCATTTATTCCATAGACAAAATAAATTTACACTCGAAAACATCGCATTTTAAACTACTGCTCGTTCACTAAACTGACTTCCCTGAGAAGAATGAGTAAGAAACTCTATGGATTGCCATTTTCAAATAAACGTAAATACTACGGAATATACTTTGAATCAAATTTATGTGTAATCTAAACTCATGTCGTCCTTCCTATCTTTATCTAACACGTAGTCTTCAATTTTGTAATATGACTTTTTAATTAAAATACCTTTAATGTAAGTTTTAAACTTAGGAAATGATCATTTTAATATTTATTTAATAAAAACGTATGCAGTTCCCTATAAAAGAATCGTTTACCTTAATTAAACGAAATCGTGGTACAGGGTCAAAAGTACGTCAAGCTTGACACTTAAGATTTTAATCCAACTCTATGCCGCTTTCGATAAGAACGGTCCAAAGTTCAAAGTGTCAAGCTTGACGTGCTCTTGACTGTACCATGAGTTTGGACTTAGTTCTAAGGTTAATTTTACGGATATCTTCTTTCTTAATGAAATTATGTATATTTTACGGGCATACAAAATGTTTAATTGAATGTACTGTGATGCCACAGTCATGATACCTGTTCTCTAAAATTCCCGAGAAACGAGAAATCCGAGAACCCGGTATACAGAACGAAACGCTCGTTTTTGCAACACAAATATAGTTTACATATGGTTTAACTAGTGTAGCAGTGTCCATATCTGTAAGCTCACGTATTCTGCGGACTGCGTATGCAGCGGAGCTTATTGTGCTCGCCAAGGAAGATATATGTGGAAACCATTGAAGTTTACTATCTAAGGTAACACCCAAGAAGACTGCTTTATTAACAAGGTCTAACTTTTCTCCGTTTATTTCAATGCTTGGACTTGTCGATTGTACGTTGGGTAATTCAAATTTAACACACTTTGAATTCTTGGCATTGAGCAATAAATTGTTAGCATTAAACCAATAAATTAGACAACGAGAACGAAAAAATCTTATTATTATTTATTACCCATTCATTGTACACAGAATACATAAACAAACACTGAACGAGAAAAATACGCAATTGGCACAGTAGGAGTCGTTTATCTTCTTCTATCTTATATCTTTAACAAATTATTTGTCGTCTATTTTATTCATTAGGTATAGAATATACACGGCAAAAACATTACTTAGAAAAAGACAAAATTCTTTTTATGAAGGCAAATTTATTAAATCCAACAAAACGATCCTCTCCCTATAGACGCTAGAGAATAATTACTTGGTAATAGTAAAAAAACGTCTCAAAAGTGTATTTTAGTTACAAGACAGAAATATTTAATCCAAGAGCAAATTAATTTACTTCAAGTCACGAAGATTCAACAAAATATTTATTTGTTATTAGAAATGTCCGATTTTGATTTGAAAAAAAAAGAATGAAAAATTGAGAGGTACTTAATTATTTGACTGAAGATTTATGTCTTCTAATATCAAAAAGGGTAAATTTGCAGGGTTATGGACCCAACAGTATGTTCCACTAGCGTGAAAGCACACAGTTCAATGCCAAACCTTAAAGTAGCAGAAATATGTATGAGTAAAACGGGAAGAATGTCATTTTAATTTAATTTTTAATTTAATTTAAGTGAGATAAACTGTGTTTATCTTCTTATTCGGTTAGAGACAGAGCGGACAGGGAGCGAGCGTAAGTGAAACTGAGATATTGTCTGTTTTCAATTTTTTTAAATATTATTATTATTCATGAAATGTAAATTAGTCGTACGTAGTCCTAGTCATATTTTTTTTTAATTAATTTAATAAATAAATATGGAAGTAAATTAATTTCTTACACACAACTAATTAATGATATAACTACACACAATGTGAAAGAGTTCATCCAGAAGTACTGCCACCATACCTTTTGCCACTAAGCAGTAATGTGAGCATTACTGGAGGTTCGGAAGGGTAAGGGTGCTGGTGAAATTACAGGCACATTGGACTTGACAACTTATATATCAGGGTGACGTGCACAGTGGCAGTGCCCCTAAAATCTTTGCGCACTTTGCGATTTTTAGCAATGCAAACACAGACAAAGACAGGCAGAAACACAGCCAAATTCCAAATTCCAAATTCCATTTATTTGCAACACACAAAAATAAACATAAAACATACAAATTAAAAAATGTAACATAAATAGTAACTAAAAACACAAAACTATATCTATGGTTACAGATATGTGGCAAGGATTCTGAGCTCAGTATATGCTGTGCAAACCAGGAACTACGATCTCACGTTTGTGTAACAGTGCAATTTATGGAACAAAATTAGTACAGATCTTGAATTAAGCTATTTGAGGAGCGCGAAAGTAGAAAACAAAATAAAAATAAAATAATAATATTACACATTAAATACCGATAGTGATTGTCAAGTTTAAATTTCATTAGATGGTAAAAAGTGGAATAAAAAAAAGAACAAGATAAATGTTTGAAGGGAGAAAAAGAAATTCTATACAGAAACTTACTAAATAGGTACAATAGGGTCTTAAATTTACAACATATTTTGAGGAATCTTTTTGCGCCGGGAGTTATTCCTTCTTCTCAGAGAAGTCAGTTTAGTGAACGAGCAGTAGTTTAAAATACGATGTTTTCGAGTGTAAATTTATTTTGTCTATGGAATAAATGATTCCTTGACTTCGACTTCGAGATCAGATCTCTGGAGCATGACCTGGAAGCTCGACTCGCAAACGCAAATGCTCGCAGACATTGGCACAACTAAGTTAATTGGGCAAAAATTCAAAAGAAATTCTAGTTACACTATAAACAGAAACGTACAAAATAGGTACGTCTAAAATTTACAACATATTTTGATGACCCTGGTGATTCAGCATCTTCCTTTTAAGCAGGTAAAAATATTTTTTTCAGTTTGGACTTAAAAATTTGCTGGGACATAATAAAACGGCCAAAGGCTTCAAATATAGTAAAACTATCCTTATTTTATAACTCCCGGCGCAAAAAGAGGGATCTTTTTAAGCCGGGAGTTATAAAATAAGGTCATTCATTGAGTACTCAATTGACTTTAAATTTTGACTTAACAAAATGTTCTATTCTAAAACCTAAAGGAGACACGAAGTGTCGATACCACGTTATTAAACTTATTAGAATGACACCAAATTTATTTTAGAGTTTCTTCGAGCCGATTGGACGAAGTCCGCGTGTCTGTTGCCTGTTTCGAGTTCAGTAATTATACTTTGCATTTATTCGATCTTTGTATTAACAATAATAACAAACTAGTGGCGTAATTTTACAAAAAAATAGATGGATATCATTGTGATAAAAATAATCATGATATTCAATATAAATAAATAGTATCCGTGTTTTTTTAAGTTGAAGCTCGAACAATTATTACTAAAACAACTCGAATACGGAACTTCTGTCATTAGCCGAGGAAATACAGAAACAAATATTGCAGAAACACATTGGAGAAGTTTCTTCACTTCTGGACGACCTGATAAAGTTAGATCAAATAAGCTTTGGAGGGAGTTTGGCAATTTAAGAAGTTCGTGGTCGCTTTTTTCCGGGGCTAATATAATAAAATTTTGGTGACAAAATGTACACAAAAATACATAAAATTTTATATATATGTGGGGATGGCGATATAAACAACGCGAATTTAATGAGTTTTTTCTTTATCTCAACAATTTTTTAACAAAGTATCATAAGCGCAAAATCATAGACGAATCATAGACCAAAAAATTTTCAACTAACTCATAGTTAAACATTTTTTTTTTTTTAATTTATAAATCTAACAAAGAGCACTGTTTTCCTCCTCATTCATCAGCCTCGAATGAATGTGAATCATTTGCCATCCATGATTTCATCAGGTCGGCTGAACTCGATGTTTTATTAGGCCCTTCCCCATGACCAAACTTCTTCAAATCGTATCTATCGTGCCTCTTCTTCATTATATCTCATAAGGTTCAAGATACTTAGAGTACAGCTTGTGACCTTGTATAAATTGGGTTCTTTTTATGGCAACAAGGTCTCCGATGCTATATTGTTTCGTTTCTTTACATTTTTTGTAATAACATATAGGTCTTTCTATTCTCATCCTGTAGTTTTTGTATATTTTCCGTTGCCCTTTTTCTAAGGT
This sequence comes from Hyposmocoma kahamanoa, assembly GCF_003589595.1. Classification (NCBI taxonomy): domain Eukaryota; kingdom Metazoa; phylum Arthropoda; class Insecta; order Lepidoptera; family Cosmopterigidae; genus Hyposmocoma; species Hyposmocoma kahamanoa. The sequence goes on from NW_020653716.1 coordinate 434,870, forward strand.
TCTGCGGCTTCTTCACGCAGATCCGTAAAATTTTGTATACTTTCTTCTTCTATCAGTTTTAGAATTTCATCTTTCCTGTCTCTCATTTTTGTGCCGATCAGCAGCTCAAATGGCGTCATCTGCACACTTCTATGGTAAGTACTATTTAAACTTCGTTGCACAGCACTAATTCGACGGTACCGTTTAGCCGGGTCATCAATTGTCAATTTACCCAGAACGTTGATTATTATCCGGCGGACATTAATTCGACTTGTCCATTGCCTCTCGGTTGACCAGTTGTTATAGCGTGATGAAAGATATTTTCAGTATTACAAGTCTCTGAAAGCATGCGAGGTAAAGGAAGCATTACGGTCAGTACTAATTTGTTGTGGTGAGCCAACATAAATAAAATCCAGAATAAATCCAGGTAAAATTTGTAAAAGCATCTACTATAGTGAATAAGTACTTGTATTTCTTATCGGTCGACGTCAAAGGGCCTATGTGATCAATGTGGTAAGTAGAGAGTGGTGTGTCCCCTTTGTCAATTTGTTAATTGGAAAAGAAGGTTACCTAACCTTCTTTTCTTCCTTTCTTATGTGAAACTGGAATACAGTCCACGCAATTGTCTACGACTGATCTAATTTTCTTTTCCCAGGTTTTCAAAATAATACTCTCTGGATATGTTCTTCAATTTACATCACTCCAAAATGTCCTTTCTCATGATGTTTTCTTACAATTTCATTTTGCATTTTCTTAGGTACTACTAGTAGGTTTATTCCATGTATAACTTTAAAATTCCACTGTCTATACAGTAATATTCGTAGGGCTCTTTCTCTAATACTTTCTTTAATAATTTTAGTTTCAAGTCGTCGTCCTGTGCTCTCTTCAGTCATGCAGTGATATCGGTGAGTATATTGACATTCTTACAGGATTTCTGATAAGTGCATCAGCGTGCTTGTTTTTTATTCCAGGTCTGTGTTCAATAGTGTAGTCGTATTCTTCTAACATTAACGCCCAGCAACCGACTCTTGGAGGTAAGTCCTTCTTTTGCCATGTCATCGTCAAAGCAGAGCAGTCAGTTACAATTTTAAAGCGTATTCCTAGTAAGTATTCTCTAAATTTCTTAACTGCTTCTAATTATGGCTATTGAGCCATAATTTGAAGATAGTAACGATGATATTTATTTTCGGCGGGTGTTGTTTTCTTGCTGATGTACTGGATTGGGTGCATTTGATTATCTTTTGGGTTTCTTTGAAGTAGAACAGCTCCGTATCCATCATTGCTTGCATCTGTGTGCAGCTCAGTTTCAAAATCGGGGTCACAAATTCTTAATACTAGCGATTGACATAAAATGCTCTTTAATTCCTTGAAAGATTTCTCACAGTCCTCGTCGAAGTTGTAAAATATACCTTTCTTTAGCAGGTCAGTAATAGGTTTTCGCGATTGTTACACATAGGAAATGAAACTATTTTTCCGGATTTAAATCGCGTATATTTGTTTTTTCAAACAAACCGACGTTTCGGGCCCTTTACAGGTCCCATGGTCACGGTTGACTGAGGTGGTACAGTCTTCAACCAGTTATGTCTAATATTGATGCAAACCACCCTATTTTTTCATTAGTTAAAATATAGTTCCAATAGTTATTAATTAAATACCTTATTTTTAATTTTACAAAGAAAACATTCCAATTTAAGCTATACTAAGTTTTACAAATTATTTTATCGAATTAATTTTTATTAAGTTCAATTTATTATTATATATATTATATATTAATTATTAATACAAATTAGAATAAACTAAAACATATTAATTAGTACTGCAGTCTTATGTCTGTTTGGGATTTTTCATTAGAGGAAATACTGGGTCCCAAACTGGTGGTACGGAGAAACCATCTTCCCTGTTGAAAGTAGGATGTTTTTAAATTTCAATGGCCTCTCGCAGCATCCTGGGTAGATCTTCTTTTGCAAGGTCCTGGGGTTTGTCACCCTTCATTGAATGTGTAGGTTTATCCATGACATGCTCGCAGACTGCAGACTTGTTTACGCGACGGTGTTTGACATCAGCTATATGTTCTTTGACGCGGGTACAAATACTTCGCTTGGTTTGTCCAATATAAGAGAGACCGCACTCACAGTCAAGCTTGTAAACTCCTGCATCCTGTAAGGGGACGTTACATCCCACGGGTCTCAGGAACTGAGAAATCTTCCTCAGGGGCTTGAAATAGGCCTTGATAGATGCGCGCCTGAGGACTCTTCCGATCTTGTCTGTAACACCTCTCACGTAAGGTAAGATGGCAGGTCTTCGCTGGACTGTTGGTGGTTTCTCTGTCATGAATCTTCAACTTATTCGCATGTAGGACTTGCTTTATATGTTGAAGTTCCCCTGCCAGATGATTCGACTGTCGCAGACACCATGTGCTCTTTGAAACAAAGATTTGCCCACGGTAGCTAACTGGCTAGTATGGTGATGGGAATTACCATTGAATATCTATCTGTATGGGTTTTCTTTCGAAATACAGTATGGCCTAAGGTGTTATTAGGGTTTCTTTTAATTAAAACATCTAAGAAAGCTAAAGTGCCACAATTACAATACAACTATGGACCAAGTGAATTCTCTTGTATTGTAACTATAGTGAAAATATAGCGTGGTTTGCATCAATATTAGACATAACTGGTTGAAGACTGTACGACCTCAGTCAACCGTGACCATGGGACCTGTAAAGGGCCCGAAACGTCGATTTGTTTGAAAAAACAAATATACGCGATTTAAATCCGGAAAAATAGTTTCATTTCCTATCGTAATAAACTTTCTGAAGTATCCCGTAAGTCCCAGAAAAGACTGCAGTGTCTTTGAATTCTGTGGTCTTGGGAAATTTGCGACTGCAATAATTTTCTCTTTTGAGAGTCTAATTTGTCCTTTCTGTACTATAAAGCCAAGGTAAGTAATTTGTTTGTTTTTTTTTTGAAACAATTACACTTCGACCAATTAAACTGTAGACCAAATTCTCCTGCTCTCTTGAACACTGTTCTTAGTCTTTTTCGAGACCTTCCTCTTCTGTCTTGGATGGTACGATCAAATCGTCTAAACATGCTAATGCGGTCCCATTTTGAATGATATCTCGAAACACGTCATTTATAAATCGTTGAAAAATGGATGGGGCCGTACAAAGGCCCAAAGGGCATCTTTTGGAATTCATATTGCCCTTCAGGCGTTACAAAAATATGTACTTTTGACTTTCTTTATTAACTTTGACATGCAGGAAGCCATTCTTCAAATCAAGTGACGTAAAGAACTTTGGGTGCTTCAATCGGTCTATCTGATCCTCGATTAGGGGGACTGGGAATCTCTCCTTAATTATGTTTTTATTTAATCGTCTGTAGTCAATACATAACCGGTATGTATCATTCTTCTTTTTTGCCATAATAGTTTATTTACAACATCCAATTCTAACAGGTAAGCGTCGTGGGTTCTGATAGACTGGAGTCTCTTCGATAAGTAAAGTCTTTAATTCAACATTGGATTCCTTTGTGTAATTCTTAGGGTTATAGTCATTAATCATTTTCTGTTTCTGTTCAGAATGCTTCACGGCAACATGAATATATATATATATATATATATATATATATAATATTTTTTGTTATTACTAATAATATAAATGTTATTAATAACAAACACCAAACACAAACAAAAATTTCTTTAATCTGACAGGATTCGGAACCGTGTCCGTTTTGCCAGTCCAAGGCAACATGCATGAACTTTGTTTTTATTAATTATAACAAACTAGTGGAATAATTTCACAAACAATACATAAATTCCAAGGTAGTAAAATATCATGACCATTAATTAATAAACTTAATACTAAAATTATTAAAGCAACATATTTAGTCAGTAGCTGGTAGCTATAAGACGAAGGCCACGGGTCAATTACAAATATATACATATATGTATATTATGATTTTATTTATAAAAGACCACAAAATAATGCTTGCAACCTGCAGCGAAATTCGCTACGAGCCAATTTTGCATTACATTACGGGCGACCATAACAACAAAACGAAAAAATTCCATGGTGTGCACGAAACTTTCGCTCCGCGCATTAGCGTTTACGATAAATTATTTTATTTATATGACTAACTATCCCTTAATTGGTCGCGAACCCCATTGCATGTTTCTAGGCTCATAAGATTTTAAAATTTGAACGTACAGCGCCTGTCTTCAGGTTAACTTCGTAAACGCGATTGCACTTCACAATTCATTCGTAATCTGCGCTCGTTTGTGCATAGTCGTACTTGGAGAGAGCGTTTGGGGTGCATGACATCCCACGCGACCGTTTGTATAGACAAAATTCTGTAAGGTAAGTAAATATATTTTTTTGTTATTACGCATTTGAATAGTGGAGGTAAACAAAAATACGTTGAAGTGACATTTATAGAACGAATATATTGGCATTTTAATGATTTATGTTTTAATGTGGTGCTTTTTTGTTTTTTGTTTTGAGGTATCTGTAAAATGCTACGTGATTGAGCAGCAATTGAAAGAGAAAGAAGAAAAAGCTTTTGATAGTGCTTCCGAAGGTGAACACCATCATGAAGTCATTATGAAGTGACCATAACTGTGTATACGAACAAAGAGAAAACGAAAACGAAGGTATTATTATTTAACTGCCTCCGTGGCCGAACGGTTACCATACCGGACTGCCACGCAGAGGTCCCCGGGTTCGATTCCCAGGCCGGGAGAAATATTTGTATGGCCTACATTTATTTCTCTCGTGAGTTTGGGTGTAATTTGTGGTTGTCTATGTGTGTGTGTCCATGGCACCCGCGACACAGGGTTTCCCTAGTGCGGGGCTATGTTGAGTGTGTGCGTTATTATTATTATTATTATTCGCACATCACCTCGACCGCTAGAAAACGACACAAGAGGCTTAAAAGTGAAGATCCTCAATTGGCATCTAGAGCAATCCGGTCGCCTTGACATAAACAATGCCATATATTATATCCTACCCAAGCAGCACACCCATATCTAAATATATACCTACTAAAAGATATCTAATACAATTTAATTCGATTGAATATTTTAAGAGTTCGAATTTCTCTCAAGATATCTCGAAGAAGGTTTCTAGATAATTTAAAGTAAAAGTGGGCACAACTTTATTAGTAGATCACAAGAGTGCTTTGAGAAACTATCTGTAGGTAGTGTTAAGAGTGATTCTTATCTTTTTTCTCAAATAACCCTTCTAGAATGCTACAAGACCATTTGTAGAATGTAGACAGTTTTTATTTAGTCTTGTAGACAGTTTTTAGATAATTTATAGTCTATGATAGTTTTCTTAGTAATGCTATTTTAAAACCAAAATACTAAAGCGTTACAAACATAAGACGCAATTCTCTTAATACTAATAGATTTCAAGTTTAATGGCTTACAAAATATAAACTATCAAAACTTCAACATAGCGAAATTAGATATAATAATAGGGGTTAAAGTATGAAATTGCCGATTTGTACTGAAAATCTAAATTGTTTATTTTTTAAATTTTTAACAAATTTATTTAATCAAAATAGTTGCCATTATTATCTATACATTGCTGCCATCTAATGGGAAGGTTATTAATGCCTTTGCGATAGAACTCCGACGATCTAGACTGCACAAACTGTGTGAAAGCATTCTGTACTGCCTCCTAGGAAGAAAACTTCTTGTCACGTAGATAATTGTCCAAATCACGAAAAAAATGGTAGTCCGTTGGAGCAAGGTCTGGTGAATACGGAGGATGACGAATGGTTTCTAACTGCAGTTCCTGAAGGGTCAAAATGGTTTCTCGTGCTGTGTGAGGTCTCGCGTTGTCGTGGAGCAATAATGGTGAAGATCGATTCATGAGTCGGGGCTGTTTTACTGCTAGTTTTGTCAACATGGTTCGGAGTTCGGCACAATAGATATCTGCCGTTATTGCTTGACCAGATCGGAGAAAACTATAGTGAATAACACCATGCTGAGACCACCAAACAGTTACCATTACCTTTTTATTGGTAAGTTTTGCTTTAGGACACTGTTGTGGCATTTGACCTGGGGTCAGCCATTGCATTTTTCTTTTCCGGTTATCATAAAGAATCCACTTTTCATCACATGTTACAATTCGATCCAATATTCCTTCATTTCTGTACCGGTTCAACAAGGCAACACAAGTTTCAACACGCGTTTCTTTCTGCAGATCAGTCAAATCATGAGGCACCCATTTTTCGTATTTTTTTATTTTATTGATTTGACGCAAGTGAGTCAATATTGTGGGTAAGGTAACGTTAAACCATGCCGCTAATTCCTGGGTAGTTTGACTAGGATCGGCTTCCACTATCTCTCTTAATTCATCGTTATTCACCTGTGTGGGCGGTCTTCCTCGTGGCTCGTTCTTTAAGTCGAAATTTCCATCACGAAAGCGTTTAAACCAAAATCGCACGGTGCGTTCATTAGTAGACCCCTCTCCAAACGCAGCATTGATATTGCGGGCTGTTTCTGCCGCGTTAGTTCCGCGTCGGAACTCGTATTCAAAAATCACTCGAATTTTCGCAGTATCCATCTTTCTTGTCTAAATTGAATAACAAAAACAATTGAAAGTCGATATTCAAATGTTTCAAATTTAAAAAAAAAAATCACAGAAACCATTTGAAAAAAGTTTCATTCGAAAACCTCAAACTATGAAGATTCTATGAAAATTCAAAGAACCTATTGCAATAAAACGGCAATTTCATACTTTAACCCCTAATATTTCTGACTTTTTCGCGCAATGTTTAATCGGTTAGAAAGCGCAAATTGACGTGCGACTTTAAATACATTGTGAAAAGTGATGTAAAACCTGCCATAAAAGTAATGCGCTCGCTAAATTTGAAATATTTATGTATTAAATATAAACTTAATAAAAATACAGTTATCGATTTTCGGTTTTAAATATTTATAGAAAGCTTAAATATACAAAATAACTCACAAAACAACCATTTCCTAGAAGTTTTAGGCTTTTTCAAGCTAATTTCAATTTAGATTTACTTTTTAAAAAGAAAAGAAATTTTTCTCGGCCACTTCATAGTCATTCTTTAAAAATAAAAATGGCGATAAGAATTTAAAGCTTTTTTCAAAACACAGTTGGAGCATTTTCTCTATAGCTTTATCTATAGAAAAACTTTAGAATACAAAAAGATTATTTTTACTTGCTTTAGTTTGCTTGACCTAGTGGGAGAACTTACACTCCTATGAAGTTTTTATGATTGTATACAAAACGCGATGTTTCTAAGCGATTTTTTCTTTTGACAGTATTACAAAATCTTTATAAATATTGAGTGTATTATGCAATAAGAAACTGACTTCTTTGTTTTTTTGACCTAGTGTTTTGAAACACTAGGTCAAAAAAAAATTTAAAAAATCCAATTTGTCGCAAAAAAACGTTTATTCTGTATAATTATATGGAATGTGTTATATATGACTAGAAAGGTGGATAATTTCCCTATCATATAAATATAAGGAATATGTTAATGATATACCTAACTTATGTTGGAAGAAATAAAATTTTCATTATAAATTTGATGTTATTTCTTCACGCCAACCACATTTCACACAATGATTTCACTGTATTCTATTGATAGACGGCACAATACACATACACAACATTGTAGTACAGTAGTTTACGCGCTCATTTCAATTGTTTTTATCATTTCACAACAGGGAATTACTTCACAATGTTTATTTATTTGTCAACAAACAAATGCCGGCCATGACCGGCCCGAGTGCAAATCACGACTATTGTATCCAGTGTTGCCAATTTGTGGAGAATTCCCCAAATTGTGGGGAGTTTCAACTAGATTGGGGATTTTGTGGGGATTGGCGCTATGTGAGAAAAATGTGGGGATTCTAACATTTTATCATTTTGTGTAATCTAGTTTGATCGTTACTGTTAGAAACACTGTGATGGACTATATCGACGTGTTTTTCAACATCGCACATCGCCCGTATTATTAACAAGCAGCTTAAATAGAATTATTGTTAGAGCACTTCTGAATTGTATCTTGGTTGTGAAATTACCAGTCCGTGCGTGTTGAGTTCGCGATTCTTTCTCCCGCTTAGGCCGGTCCCCGGTATGAAGCAAAACGAAATCAGCTATTGATAAACAAAGCCGAGCAGTTGGTACTTCCACACCACAACTTACCACTCGTCAACTTTAAATATTAAATATAGGTTGAAACTCGTTGATTATTTCTAACGTTAACTAATGTCGCCAAATGTACAACAAATAATCAATTTAATTAATTTTGTAAGGCAAAGAAAAATTATTTTTTGGTCAGACTGATTACAGATTAATGTTGAATCTAATTAATATTATACTTAATATAACTGCCTCCGTGGCCGAACGGTTACCATGCCGGACTGCCATGCAGAGGTCCCAGGTTTGATTCCCGGGTCGGGAGAAATATTTGTATATATTAGTGCGGGGTTATGTTGAGTGTGTACGTTATTATTATTATTAAAATAAATAAACGATTTAAGGTCATCCAATTTTATAATTAGTTTACTTTTTTACATTCTGTTTACATTCACAGCAAACGTAATAGATTATTACCCTTTGAGTTTCTTAATTCTTTATTATATTTTTAAGCGATGCATTTCTCATAATTAATAATAAATTATAGATGCGAGTAATTTGTGGGGAGCGTGAACTTTGCTCTCCCCAAATTTGAGGATTTAACCCTGATTTTTGGAGATTTTGAACAATTGGCGTTGGCAACGCTGATTGTATCGAATGATGTGATGTAATGACTTAATATCCAAGGTTCACCACCTCCACTAGATCTTTTAATATTCTTTATAACATATTTGCTCGTAAAGTGGCTGAAATCACACCAATTTCAATATCGTAATGTATTTCATTACGCACTTGTGCGTTATTGTAATGTAAAACGCACGAGTTTTTTTTTAATAAAGTGACATGCACGGTTTTTTAAGATGCTACGCATTGACTTACAAATAATGATGCTACGTCTAAAAATGAACGATACTTTTTTAAATCTTTGCAAAGAGTTTTTATGTTAGAAAAGTGGTCAATATATTAAGAATAAAATTAACTTTGGGAGATAAAATATAGTAAATAAACATTTAATTCTTTCATTTAATTAATTTTGACAATAAATTACAACCATTTATCTGTAACAAAAACACAAAAATATTAATTTACTTTATTAGTAATACTGGCTATTTTTATACCATTGCCTAAAAAAAATTTGATGCGCGCGCATGGCTAATTTGTGGACAAGTAAAAAATATTTCGCGCGCTTTTTCTTTTCGCTGTATTGTTTTTATTTGAAAATGTCGTCAAGTAGTGATGAATTTATTAATTTGACACCGCCACAAGTCTTAAACGCAGCGAAAAAGGCTACTCTTAGCCTTACTTGAACAATCGACAGATAGATACTTACAAGCTTAGAATAATAACGCATAGAAACCTAGCCCGCACACGCTAAGTG
>NW_020653716.1:444355-449459 GCF_003589595.1 Hyposmocoma kahamanoa
ATGAAAACAAACCATGGTATTGATATCAAGTCATACTCCAACTTGATAGCATTTCTAAAAAGACGAACAGATGGCCATGTAAGTAAAAAGTCGAAAGTATTTTCGGCTAACAATATCAAGAAGTTCCTAAAAGAAGCTCCGGATTGGCGATATTTGGCAACAAAGGTCAGTTGAAACTAAATTATTGTTATTAATTTCTTTCACTTTCGTATTTCTTTACAATATAGGTGTTTATACGTTCTTTTTATCTCTTTTCAGGTTGTATTAATATTCGGTATAAATGGTGCATGTAGACGTCAAGAGTTGGCTAACATAACAACTAATGATGTCGAGAACCATGGGCGGGTTCTTCTTATCCAGATCAAAAACACAAAAAATAAAATTCCAAGGTCGTTCACAATGCAGGGGCTTTTTTACGACGTAGTGAAGAAATACGAAACGCTTCGTTCAGCAAAAGCTAATTCCAACAGATTTTTTCAAAATTACCATAATGGAAAATGCACTAACCAACCCATTGGCATTAATAAATTGGGAGCAATGCCGAAACAAATTGCCACTTTCTTAAATTTGGCTCAAGCACATGAATACACAGGGCACAGTTTCAGAAGGTCCTCGGCTACATTGCTCGCCGATTCAGGTGCGCACTTATTGACACTAAAACGCCACGGAGGATGGCGCTCAAGCAATGTAGCCGAAGGATACATAGAAGACTCGATAAGAAATAAAGAAGAAATTAGCTCTCGCACTACAAGGAACATAAATTTGGAGTCAAGTGTTGACTTTCAACCATCTACGAGCACACACGCGTACATTCCACCATCATCGCCGCAGCCGCAACCGCCTCCGCCGCCGCCACCGACTGCAGAAGTCTGTGATCTCGTTTCTCCTACTTTCACTCAAGAGAGTGAGAGAGAGACTGGGGCGATTGTAACTAATAATAATAACTTGACAACATTAAAAATGCCAACTGGCAACGTAACAATCACTTTTAAAAATTGTTCAAATTTCTATAACTGCTTTAACAAGTAATTAAAGATTTATTCGTTTAAGAAAGTCAGAGTCTTATTTATTTCCTCGCAAATATGTTATAAAACGTCGTATGACATACGTGCGCTTTGAAAATTACCGCACTTATATCATAATGTACTATTACTTTAACCATTTTGCATGAACTCTTACAACGTCCAATAGAGTAAAAACCCTAATTGTAGTATTTTTTAAATAAAATCTACTGAAGACGCGCTATAACGTGTTTGTTAATAAGTACAAACACTACAAAATGTCTATAAATTAAATATATCTAGAATAAACTTAAGAAGACTAGTTTTTAGGGTATTAATAGACTTTACTGGACTTGTATAGAACAATTTTATTAAAAATAATCAGTTGTTCTACAGATGAATTTAAAATAAGGACTATAAGAGTAAATCTTAAGAGAGATTACACTTAATTAAGTTGCTTGGTATTAAGAAGGTGTTAAAATTTTGTCTTGAGTGAAATAAGTCTATAAGAACAATATCTTTTTTCTAAAACCATTTATAGAGAACTGTTATCTAAATCAATATCATATTAAGACTGTTTATAGATATAACAGTTTTAAGGCGTGTAAAGTGTGCTCCTTGGGTAGAATCAACGACCGAAAAACCAAGACGGAATGTTCGAAAGACTTAAAATATATGTTGATTGATCACATGATTATAGTCTGCCAAAATTGTGACGAATAAAATAAGCTGTTACGAATGTTGTTGTTTCTTTATTAATAATATATTTTATCAGTCAGAAATACATTTATAAGTCAGGAAATAAGTGTGGTCAAATATTGTCATTAATAAAAGTCTGATTTTGCGTGAATTTTGTATTATATTTCACGACTCTATTTTAGGGTGTCGCACACCCCACACTGACCGATTGCGTAACTTTTTTAGCACGACTAATTAAGGGTTACAATATGTAATTTATTTATTATTTCATAGATTTACTTTGTATCAATACATAGATTCAATTATTTTTTGAAAAATTACTCCACTAGTTTGTTATAATTATTAATACAAAGCTTTTGATTCGAAATCGAAACCTCACTAATTTTTCTATGTGCTTGTTGTTGGATATTTTGTATATGGTTTTTCATGGTTTTTCGACGACTTTGTAGCAGTAGCGCCACCTATGAGAAATCCATAAAAGTATTTCGTCGCCCAGTTACGGATCTTTACAGTTACCTTGGCTATTTAATTTTTGTATAGATCTGTCACATAATATGAACCTACGGCATAAAGTGGTCAAAAACCAAACATCTGCAACAAGCATCTAGAAAGATTCGTAAGGTCGGCTGGTTCGTTCCGTAGGTCAGCTAGAAGAGCGTCAAAATAATTTTGACAAACTAGTGAAGTAATTTCTGAAAAAAAAAAATAATATCATGCTATTAAAACATCGTCATATTCAATAAACTTAATATTACAATAATAAATACTGTGAGTAGTAGTTGAGCTCCTTGTGAAAGAGTTCGTCCAGGGAAGTGCTGCTATCTTACCTATTTCTGCCGCCAAGCAGTAACGTGGGCATGACGGGCGCAGTAGAAGTACCCACAAGATCTTTGCGATTTAAAGCTCTGAGTCACCAGGCGCACGATTTGTTCACTCCGTCACTTGGTATTATGAAAAATAATAATAATAAATCCCGTCTTCAACATTTTGAACACATTGTTATCTCTTATGTAATACAAAGAAATAAAGTAATGAAAGCAATCACATGAGAAAAAAAAGAGTTACGTATTCTCTATATAAATTTGGATTCGTTACTTTATTTCTTTTTATTATTTGCAGTGGATAATTTAAAGTGTTTAAGTTTACTATAGCTGTTACATATTTGTTTAGTAGCAGTAGAGCTCCTTGTGAAAGAGTTCGTCCAGGTTAGTACTGCCACCTTGCCTATTTCTGCCGCCAAGCAGTAATGTCAGCATTACTGTGTTCCGGTTTTGAAGGGTAAGGGGTACTGGTAAAATTACAGTCACATGGGACTTGTCAACTTATGTCTCAGATTGACGGGCGCAGTGGCAGTGCCCCTCAGATCTTTGCGATTTAAAGCTCTGAGTGGCACAGCAACTGTTATGGACAGGCGTGTTTACAATTCACTTGATATTATAAAAAAAAGTTACGTAGTTTTAGCATCTGCGTAACTTTTTGCAGGATTGCAGTCAGGACAGTGAAAGCTGAACTTGAAAGAAAAAATACAAAGCCGATGGAAGCGTGAGAAAGTAGAGGAATAAAAAGGAAACGTTTGTTTATCCGTGCAGATAACATTGTTTTTATCTCGCCCTCGTTCCGACACTTCGTTCACCCGTATAATTTATTACAGATTTGTTGGTATTTTTTCTGAGAAATAACATTAGAGATGCTCAATAACGAATTGTGGGTAGTTAGTGTATTTGTGTCATGAAGTTCACGTTAGAGTGTGTAAGGCCCTTCATCAACGTATTGTGTTTGGTCGATTTAATTTAATGGTTTGACCAAAAATTCCGTCCGGTTTTTGCCACTAGGTATGTTTAATTTTTTTTTCTATGTCATTTAAAAAATAATATTTTAGCCAACGACTTTAAAGACAATAGATTAGCGCGTATTATGAGAATAGGCGGGAATTTTAGGTCTATATTATTCATGAAAAATCTCCAGAAGGCGTGTCGCTTACCACGACTTGACGACTTGTTCATCCCATCACAAAAAAAATTTAAAATTACCCAAAAATAGTAAGAAAAATAGTAAAAATATTGGTCAATACATAAGTAGTTCATAAAAATTTCACAGTTTTATGACAGTGGTGAAGTATATACATAAAACGCCACTAAGTTAGGAACTGAAAAGAAATTTTCTATTTTATAAGTACTTCGTAGATCTTAATGAAATTGTGCATACTTAGCAATTGCATCAACGTACGATAGGAAGGACAAACGTCATTTGAATACAAATTTATTGAAAAAGCTTGCGGTGATACCCTGTTACCAGAAACCTAACAAGATAAGCTGCGTTCTGGGGTAAAAACATGACCATCGTGGCCTGCCATTGAAGAATTAATAATTCATTGCCTTCTCTAGCAGTGTTCTCGTGCCATATCGAAATAATTTTTGTTAAATGCAGTAGGAACGAACTGCGCATCCCTCGCCGCCGACCCCCCTATATATATATTTATTCGTCAATGTACACGTGTACAAACTAAAAACAAATAACTCCTATACAATAAACGAAAAACAACGCAACGCCGATGAAATTTTTTAACACTATTTGTCTACTTGATACGCAATAACGAAATGGTAGCATGTCAACAAGTGTCAATTGGCTGTCAAGTAAATTGAAACTCTGCCTGTACCATGAGTTGACGGTATTGAAGTCGCTATAGCTATCGTAAATACTACTCTTATCACAAGACAGAGTAAAATGACAGTTGAATGAGCAAAAGGGTTACCAGTTTACAAGCAGCTAGTGATTGCAGTCGATAAATCTCACTTTATGTATAATAAAGACACATCTGCAAATTGATGACTTATCATAGGTCTATTACGACAGGGAGCGACTTGCGCGAGAGAGAGCGACATAAAGTGCGAAGTTTCTAAGGGAGAATGACAGTAACTCGCGTTGTACCAATGTCGCTCTCGCGGAAGTCGCGCCCTGTCGCACCAGCCCCACAGGTGAAAGGTTTAAGAGTGGTTTTAGCAGTGATGCAAACGCGCGTTCGTAAAACGAACGAACGTTCACTACACATGCGATTTATAGGTGAGTTACAAACGCGCGATTGCATCGATGCAAACGCGCGACTTCATCGTTATAGTCGTTTATATTGAATAATTATGTCCGAAAAATCTGTATAGGTTTATGCCCATTATTTCGTTTTGATAATTGTAAAAGTAAGACTGAAATTAATAAATACATTTACTAAATAAATTAGTTAATTAATTTAAAGCAAGCCTCGCGTTTGTATCGCGGTTTGTATAAAGGTAGACGATTAGCGACTGCATCGCTACTGCATCGCGTTTGCATCGCTGCTAAAAGATAGTTTGACAATATATTCGAGCTATTAATATACCGAGACAACTGTATAGATAGTAAAGGTAATTATT
>NW_020653716.1:449469-484765 GCF_003589595.1 Hyposmocoma kahamanoa
TCCCAATGTCACTGACTGAGATGGTAAAGCCACAAGAAGATAAAAACACAAGATGTCTAAATTGAAAATACTGTATAAGCAAAGACTAATAAAATGTACAACTGTAGACTTTTTGAAACTATTTGACTCAAATATTAGCGACAAAATGAAAGATAAAATAATAATAATAATAAAATAAAATTGTTTATTTGACATGTAATACAATATAAAGAAAAGAATGTGCAATTAATAAAAATAATAAATAAAAACACTCATAAAATAGATCTATCTCAGCTACAGAGGACAAGCACGTAACGGTCAGGAATATACATAAATATTTATAATAAATCACACACACATAGGCATGAGATTACCTACACTAATAATGAAAATGCAAAAATATTCATATATTTCTTCATATTCACAATTTTTTTAGAATCCTGTCTAAATCTGATTCCCAATAAAGCGTGTAATTTCTAGCCAATCACTGAATTCACTGTGTGGATGATTTGGAGACCATGGGTTCATTTAATAAAAAAGTCGCATTGTGTGATTTCTCTACTTAAATAATATTTGTTTTTCATTTATGGTCAAATTGATCCAACAGCGTAGTTCAATTAAAAAACAGTACAAACTAACCTCGTATTACCTCTTTTGACGACCTCGGTGACTCAATGGTTTGCGCTGTGGGCGTTAAATGAGGAGGTCCTAGACTTTTTTTTTAGACGATTGCTTGTAGGGTCAATTTGAGAATTGGGCTTTTCTAAATTGGTTTTGGTTTAGGTGTTCCAGTCAGTCAAGTGCTCTAGAGTAAATTCTGATGCTCTAGTAAGCACTCATGGTACAGGGAACATCGGGTAATTTGTGTTTGTCTGGTAAAATAAAATAAAAAAACTGCAATTCGATGGGCTCATAATTGTATAAAAATAGACAATTTCAAATTTACTACGCCTTTTTGAAATAAAAACATCACCTGAGTACGCTCAGGATGCTGCTGAGACTAATAATATACATTTTACTAAACTAGATTGAGATTGAGTAATGAGAGAGTTACAGCAATCAGCAACACACAAGTGGAACGGGATAGTTCGATTTTCTGGTCTCGGGGCAAATAATTGGAGTTATTATTTTATATCATTTAAGTTAATAAAGTGATACCGTGAGCGTGATATAGGACAGTGGTAGTATACTGTTTAATTTTGTCTACAGTATTTGTTTTTGGAAATAATTGTTTCACTGATTGTCTGCGGTTTTCGATGTTGCCGTTGGTCATGTGGTGGTTAAATCATAAGTAGTCTAGTTAATAGATATTAATTTTTATAGCCTGTTGCACAAACTACTTTCTATTAAAATCAGCGTTCCGGTTTTGAAGGGTAAGCACCTAGTTACACGAGGTGAAAGTCCACCAAGTTACGACGCCTTCATGTACATTAACGGCGAATCTGAATTCTATTTACTAGGTGACAACATTTAAATTCCTCTGAATAATACAAACGCGCCGTCGCCGCGTGGACGCCGCGTAGACCAAATTCAAGTCACCTTGCCCGCGTGCCCGGGACGCTCATTTAAGTTAAAACGTAAAATCTAAACAAATAGAGCGTATTTTGCCATGACAGACACACGCGGTCACTGCGCAGCGGGAACGCGGGCTCCGCTCGGCGACCGCGCGGGATGAGGGCGATGAAATTCGTGTCGAATAAATGCGCCCTAAGGATACCGGTGAAATTACAGGCACATGGCACTTGTCAGCTTATGTCTCAGAGTGAGAGTCGCAATCGCAGTGTCCCTCAGATCTTTGCGATTTAAAACTGAGCGTTACTGCAACTGCTATGGATAAGCGCACGACTCGGTCGTCCCGTCACTTGGTAACATAATAAAAATCTTTTCCAACCCGACTTCGAACGATGTCTTTTTTTTGGTGATACGGGTATACAACAACGAACAAAATTCGGCTGAATTCAAACCAGCGCCTTCAGCAGGTATAATAAGGTCAATACCCTTTTTTTAAATTTTTATTCTTCAATTAGCCAAAATCATTAACTAAAATGCTGTTAATCGTTTTTGATTGCGCACGCTTAGTATGAAAGTCCCATTATTCGTATAACGAGATCGTATTACGAGAACGTAAAGTGATTTTGGTAATTAAATATCGCTTTGGATTCCAAATGCTTAATTTCTTACTCCAACTACCAACGTCTGAAAATATTTGTCTTTATATTTCTTTGTTTGATTTACTACCTCTATAAAATATATGAACGCTGTTTATAAACAGAAATTTGGAATGCAAAGAAGACAAACGTGCACGAGAAGAATGTGTAGAATGTCGAGTAGTATTTACTACAACTACATGTTTTCATATGAACCGTCGCGCACGAAACTGCACCGACACTCGCCCATTCCCCGTGCGACTGCACTCCTCGCAGTGTGATGTGTTCGTGACAGGAATAGAGAGTGATGAATTGACAGACTGATGAATTGATGACCGAATGGAAGATAGTGTTAGAGAGAAGTCAAGATGGCTATTAGGTAATTTTAATTTAGAATAGTATCTTTTATTTTTATTCCTGTTGTTTGTTAAATTGCTGTGAAGCCATGCCACAAACTGTTATGTTACACATTTTCTGAATAAATCAATATGGAGCCGAGAATGTGAGTGTGTGAATAGAGAGAGCTACGCCCAATGTAATTTCAATGCACCCTTACCCTTTTAAACCGGAACGCAGTAAACTAACATTACTGCTTGGCGGCTGAAATAGGTAAGGTGGCAGTACTACGATGTGCAAAACGTTCATCCAGGGAAGAACCGCCACCTCACCTATTTCTACCAAGAAGCGGTAATGTCAGCTTTACTCCATTCCAGTTTTAAAGGGTAGGGTGTTGGTGAAATTGTAGGCACATGGGCCTTGTTAACTTATCTCAGGGTGAGGGACAAAGAGGCAGTGCCCCTCGGATCTTTGCGATTTAAAGCTCGAAGTGGCGTTGCAACTGCTGTGGACAGGCAGGTCTCTTACCCGTGCACACGACTTAATCGTCTCATCACGTTTCATATGTATAAATATAAACTTGCCTCGAAAACGCCCAAGTTACAGCGTTACAGGGAATACATGTGCAGGGAGGAAATTCCACTAGATAGCCGTTCGCCATATAAATGTGGAAGCGAAATGCGATGTGCGAATTCTTGGAATATCCACAACATAGGGATGGAACCCCAACCTACGTTTTGTCGCCAGATGATGAATTAATGAAACAGAACAAAATGTCTACATCAAAAGTTGAACAAAAATTACGACCTAGAATAGTGAAAGAAGAAGAAAATAGCTATCCAAAATCCGCGAATAAATAAATATTGCATGAAAAATATTCCACCACTGCACAAAGAAAACAGTCTGTTACTTAATAAAAAGTCGATAGACAAGAAACTCGAAAAAGTTTTCAAAATTAATCATTATGAAACAAAACACGGAAAAAGAGTTAAATGAGAGTAGCAAAACGGTCGCAAACTTGGCCGGTGTTTAATAAACAACGTAATTAAAAAGCAAAGTGGTTGTTAAAAATGGTCGTTTAAGAATTTTGCTTTGGGACTGTTTTTTAACCGACTTCAAGAAAAGGAGGAAATTCTCAATTCGACTGTATGTTTTTTTTATATGTATGTTACGCGATAACTCGGCATTTATGAACCGATTTTGATGATTCTCTTTTTGTTGTAAAGAGGGTACCTCAGATGTGGTCCCATTTAAATTTGAAGAAAGTATTCCACCTAGGGGATGAATGACTTTTGAGGTCGGTTTTTTTAGTACTCTGTACTGAGATTATTTACGAAACAATTTAAAAGAATATCACGGGATCATACATTTTGTTCAAAAACATTAGGCGTCCCCAATGTGACCTGAGAAGACCTGCAGTAAAATATACGAGTGTCATCCAGAAAATAAGTTCCGTTTTAATACATAGGTCGCTAGGGTTTATTAGGGTTTTCTTCCAAATCTGGTAATATTATACGAAAGAAAGGTACCCCTAAAAACACCGTCGCAGCAATTAGTTGAAATGGAGCCCTCGACGTCGCGTCCCGCCACCTCGGTGCCTATTATGTCTCAATTCATTTTTTTCATTCCAATTTCTTCATTTTTTTACCTTTAGGAGAAACAATTAAGACCTCCCGGTATTGTGAGACCCTGAAGCACCTTCGTCGAGCCATCCAGAACAAGAGAAGGGGAATGTTGACCTCCAGTGTGTGCCTTCTCCACGGCAACGCACGGCCTCACACCGCTCGTTCCATACGGAACTTCTGAATCAGTTCAGTTGGGATGTTCTAATCCATCCGCCTTAAAGTCCCGACTTGACCCTTCAGAATTTCATCTGTTCACCAAAATAATCCCTTCTTTATTGATCTGGAGAACGTTTCACGAGAAAGTGAAAGAAGCAGTCACTAACTCGACCAAGGAGGTGGCAGGAAGCTTCTACGAGGGGATTTGAAAGCCTATTTCTCGGAATACGAAGTGCATTGAGGTCGCCAGAGATTATGTGAAAAAATAATACCTACATATCAATGGTGGAAATTTCAAATGTCGTAAGGGACATTTTGTCGTAAAGGAAAATGAGCTTACGACAAGGTGTGTCTTAGAACTTAGGACATTTTAAATTTCCACTGTCGATATGAGGTTATAATTTCTTAGATGTATCGAATTTTGAAAGGTCGTAAGCGACATTTTGTATTATAAATATGTATGTGTATATGTATGTGTATGTTGAAATATTGTCAAATTTCAACCGTCAATATTGTCAAGAATATTTTCTGCAAGTTTCAAGTTTTTTCAATAAACTCGATTTAAAAAGAAAATCGGAACTTATTTTCTAGATGACCTTCGTATGTGAATTTATACTGTAGGTGTAAACAGACTATGACCTTGACAGTTACTATTGCTCAGCAACATTGAGAATTTGCCAATTTTGTTTGAATTATTACGTTTTTTCTTGAAGCACACAAACGGTGTTACTAGCAATTTAGATTAAATTTATTAGATGGCGCCTGGCTGTCGAAGAAAATCTCATCAAATCATCGACTCATCTCATTTTAGATCGGATGAGTCAATAATTTTATTTAATAATAGCAAGGACCAATAACATAAGAGGACTGCTGATCTCCATACTACAGATTGTAACTGAAAACTGAAAATGGTCAAATTTCCGGCTTATATCTATGTAGATGGCGCTTACAAATACCTTGAAAGTAGTTTATAATTTATTGTGTAAATGGCCGTGGTTAACAATTAATTCCTGTGTAATTTGAAATATAAGTAGTCAGTTATTTTCTTTGTAATGTTACAAAAATATTAACCATGAACTAAAATTATTTACTGAACTTTGACAAATATGCGTGTTAATAGATGACATTGTGTGTTACAAATTAATATATAAATTAGCGCTTGCTAGTGTGGGTAGATGGCGCTAATCCTACACAATTTAAAAGAATAGCCCGCAGTATCCATAAAAATCTGTGCAATAAACGCCATCTAGTTGATTTGTTTGTTATCACTAAAAATTGCAGTAGCTTTGATAAATCGCAACTCGTCAAATTAAAAACAAATTACAAAAATAGCTGTTTGTTACTCATCACGACATCTGGTGTACCAATATGTACTAAATACCCGATTATGCCGTCTTGCACCGCGTTTAGCAGTCCTGGTGAATTGTTGGTTCATGATAATCGGTTAATTGTTGCATTGAAGTATAGTAAATGCATTCAAACAGTACAAATGATGGACTAAATGCTATTAGGCATTCTCTACCAGTCAACCGGATATTTGGGTTCAGAACAATTAACAAGCGGTGAATAATATGACAAACAAAGATTAAAAACTATTATTTTATGATTAAGATCAAAGTTAGTAAATAATTGGGATATATAATTTACTCACATAAATGTACATATATAATATAGAGGTATAACATATAGTATATAACTAACTAGTATATAACTAAAATATATAATAATATGTTTTTAGATAGTTTTAATTTAGTTGTTTTCGTGGAATAACCCCTGAGGTACCTCATGATTAAAGACTACATTACATACAAGCGTAAGTAGCAGTAGAGCTCCTTGTGAAAGAGTTCGTCTGGGGAAGTACTGCCATATTTCTGCCGCTAAGTGGTAATGTGCACATTACCGTGTTCCGGATTTGAAGGGTAAGGGTGCTGGTGACATTACAGGCACATTGCAGTGACTTGTCAACTTATGTCTCAAGCCGTATGACCAGGCACACGACTTACTTGTCCCATCACTCGGAATCATAATAAAAAAAAACGTGAATTAACTTGTTTCTTATCAAGAGTGAAGCACCAGTCTTATCGCTCAGAGTACAAAAACGGTGCAGTTGATATTTATGTTTGGGTAGGCAGTATAAAATGTGATCCTATTTTTTGTGTTTGTATCCATTTATACGAACGAACGAGTATCCAATTAACACAAACACGGACGTTGTGTATACCAGAAGTTTTCTTTTATGTGTACAACAAAAACACAAATGTACACAAAGTGTACATGCGCCCTAAGAGAGCAGTCCTTCGAGCGCGTTCCTGGCAAACGAAGGCTGACCCTATTCTGTATCTTAATTAATCAAAGTCATCGTAGGCACAAATAAATTTATATACTTTTAAACAGGCTTTTCTACAGGCTTTAAAAACTTGTATATAATAAAATTGCCCTAAAAAACCGCCCAAATTTATGGGCATTTTCTGTACATTTTAATAATTGTGATAGTAAGATACAGAAGAATGTTGGCGAGATAGTTGGTGATAGTAATGTGTATATAGTATATACTTGTACTATTTTGAAATTACAGGCACATGGGACTTGTCAACTTATGTCCAAGGGTGCTTACCTTTCCAAAAACAATCTTATTTCTATGTAAGCTTAAAGGAAGCTTAATAAAATATTACTCATATTCGTGTCATGACAAACATGTCAACCAAATAAAGTATTATTGCTAAATTGATTGAAAGAACGAATGATTTCCCGATATTATCTATTCCATAGAAAAAATAGAAAAGAAATAACGCTATAATATGAACTAAATAATACCATCTCTTTCTTTTCTGATGTTCCGAAGTGTCATATTGTAGTATACTTGGTACTTGGTGTAACGGGCTGGTGTCCGCAACTCGACATCAAGGCGCCTATTTTGCGTGTGGATATTGTAGTATAATGTTTAAGTACTTAATGTTATTTACATTCAGACAATTTTAACTGTTAAAAAAAATAAAAGCATGTAATAATAAAATCCATTAAAATTACGTTGTTTATAATTATTTTTCCGCATTTTCATGAATAAAAATAAATAAGTCAAAGTCAAATAATAATCATTTATTCCAAGTAAAATTTTTACTCTTGAAAACGTCATTTTTAAGCTAGTGCTCGTTCACTACGCTGACCTCCCTGAGAAGAACGAGCAAAAAACAATAGGGATTGCTGTTTTCAAATAAACTTATGTAAATGCTATAGTATATATAGTATATACATTTTGAATCATATTCAAAGTCAACGCTCCTATTGAATGCATCAGCTAAATGTGGGGATATTAAATAAATTACCGAATCTATAACTTTAATTGTTATGCCCCAGGGATCTTCAGTTTTTTTTAACATGTATACATTTAAAAGCTTTAATGTTGTCTTTTGAATTAACATGATGAAAATGCTACAAACTTGAACATTTTTCTGTAGGATATCAATAACAAGAGATGGAGATGAATTCAATGATTCTGTGGTGTCCACGGCGATTTCCGAGAAGAATGATTCAAAAGCTTGGGCTACCTCATCGTTTGATTTAATAAGTTTGCCGTCTAATTCTAGAATTTTATCTCTATCATGTTGTTTATGTTGTTTAACCCAGTCTGACTCTTTATTTATTAATTTATTCGATTGTATAATTTTATCGCTGTGAAACTTAACCTTAGCAGCTACACATACTTTTTTAAATATTTTTGAAAAATTTTTAACATATTCTATAAATGTGGAATTAGTATTATAAGTTTTCATAGCATATAGCTCATACAAACGAGGCCTACATTTATGAATGCCTACTGTTGCCCAGTCATTGAATTTAGTCTCCTTGTGGAAAGTTAGTGTTTTCGATGTAAACGCGTGATCAAATTCATTTTTAATGCAATTAAATATCGTGCTATGTAAAATATTTGGAACCTCCAATAGAGGAGCGGAAATTTAAACTATTGTGGATATTCTTTTGAAATCTAATAATTCGTTCTGTGGTAATCGGTCTGCAGAGAAATTGATCTACCTCCTTGCTCATTTTACAATTAAAAATAGCCAATTGGCCACTGTGGTCTGATCTTAAGCAATTTATTATTGATTTAGATTCTGACTCAGATGAGTTGCAAAAAATGTTATCAATACAAGTCGACGATGAAGCAGTGATGCGACTTGGTTCCAAGAAAAGATTGATCCAGTTAAAACTTTTAAATAAAATAATGAGTGTTACAGAAGTTCTACATTTTACATCCAATAGGTTTACATTGAAATCTCCACAGACTAATGTTTTTTTTTTTTTTTTGGTAAAATCTGTTTTAAACTATCTTCCATGATTAATTCAAACTCGATGTAATTAGTAGAGGGGGCCTGTATATACATAAGATGACAAACTGATCCAATTCTACGCATGAAATCTCAATATTCCGTTCAATAGAGAGAACTGTGATATCCTTGCGCTCTTTAAATTTTACATTACGCTTAATAATAATCATTGATCCGCCTTTACTTAAGTTCTTTCTTATGAAGGAGCTAACTATTACATAATTTTCCACGTTGTTAATTGCGTCGTAGTTCTTCAACCCGTGTTCTGTTACACAAGACACGTCAACGGAAATATCGTTTAAAAAAACTTATTTCTAATGTTTTGTCAGAAAAACCTTGAATGTTTTGATGAACTACATGAAAACGATTAGACTTTTCTGTGTGGAGTATAAAACATATCATTCTGTCGGCTCACCCCTCAAGGAAGAATGGCATAAGTGGAATTACGTCAAAAAAGTTTATTGCTCCATTAGATACAGAAAAATATAATCCACATGCTCTCCAACCCTTGTAACTCTATCGACTAATATTGTACAGAGAGTTACAAGAATGGAAGAGAATGTGGGTTATATTTTTGAGTATCTAATGGAGCAATAAACATGTTTGACGTAACTCCATTTATGCCATTCTTCCATGAGAGGTGCGCAGTGGTTGAAAAAGTTCCGTCACCCTTTCGAGGTCCAGAAGTCTTTACTAGACATGTCGCCCGCCGACGCCGCCATCGCCGATAAATCTGACCGGCGTAGAATCTGCGTACCTATAATTAGTTTCATTTTAATGAAGTATCAGCTTCTTTATTAATTTTAGTTATATTTCGGTACAAACAAAATTAATTACCTTCCTACCTACGTGCATCTTTTTCAAATCAGATTTCAATTAAGACCGTTTTTTATGTGATTTTGTCCTTTTCACAAACATACTTTAAATTTATTATCTGGGGTACCCTCAAGAAGTCTGCCCGCATGGCATATTATTCTTGTCTTGTACGTCTGGCGCATTCTAGTCAACAATCCGCGAGTACCTTACACCGAATGGCAAATTCTTTGACTACATGGCAAGCATTATAGGGTTGACCATCGATACTATAAGAATAATAATAGTAATAATAACGCACGCACTCATAGCCCACACCAGAGAAGCCCTGTATCGCGGGTGCCGTGGAGACACTCATAGACAACCACAAATTATACCCAAACTCACGAGAGAAATAAAAGTATGTCATACAAACATTTCTCCCGGCCTGGGAATGGAATCCGGGACCTCTGCGTGGCAGTCCAGCGTGGTAACCGTTCGGCCGTGGAAACCATTTTGCCGGATGTAAATCGCGTATATTTGTTTTTTCAAACAAACCAACGTTACGGGCCCTTTACAAGTCCCATGCACGGTTGACTCACACTCACACACATTCACATGGTTCATAGTGTTTTATTTTCTTTGTGCAACAATCGCGAAATCCTAAAACTAGATAAGAATTGATGATTTTAGTCCAATTAGGTATTAAAATATAGTTCAAATGTAAAAAACGTAGAAAATGTTTTCAGTGTCATAATTGATACAAAGATCAAACAAACTCGAAAAATAATTCACTGCCTCCGTACATACAAACAATAAAATCATTCTTGTAAGAGTTTATTCAAAAAAAATTCAAAAGAAAGATATACTTTGTATGAAAAAAAAGTTAAATTTGACCAACTTCTGTTGTCCCGATTTTTTCGTTCCATACAATGAAATGATCCTTACACGGAACTCAGTCTTTCAGCACTAAACAAATTTATCAATTTTATACGTCTGCATGGACGACTCGCACATGACCAAATAATTGACTTCACCATTATATTTTTATTCAATTGAAAGATAGTTTTATTATTTTAATTATAGCAGTTTTATTTATCTGTAAACTTATTGTTACCTCTTAAAGTAGGTCAAGTAAAGCCTCCCTACGAATGTCATATTAAATGTATGGGATAAAAAATAAAAGTTTTGGATATTTCTAATTTTATTTTTTTAAAGTTATTGATATCGTTTACTCATTAGGTCACGTACTTTCGATATCAGTTTAAAGCTTTTTGATGTCTCTTATATTTATGGAATAATCGCCTGGGCATACTTAACGATTCCATCCTGTATAGGTAGATGACGCACAAATTACAACCTTCATCTTTTTTGAAATAGAAAAACATTTCGTGGAAAAAGTTTTCTTAGAAAATACATTTGACCTTTTAAAAAACATTCGTTAATTTAGCGAATTGCTTTAATTCAAAATGCTTAAAGGTGTGTTTGTGCTTAAAGTGGACTTGAAAACGTACAATCTTCTAACATCAAACAAGTTAATTAGGTTAAAACATTTTTTTGTAAAAAAGAAATATGTGAAATTACAGGCACATGGGTCTTGACAACTTAAATCTCTGAGTGACGAGCACTTCGGCCACGGAGGCAGTCTTTGCGATTTAAAACTCTGAGTGGCACTACAACTGCCATGAACGCTTCGCTTACCTTACCACCACGGGCATGATTTGTGCGTTATTCACGTCACTTCATATCATAAGAAAAAAAATTAATTTATATGTACTGATACGGTTGTCAAAGGGATGTACATCAAATGTCAAAACAAATGTTTTTCCAAGTGTTTTATTGAATTATTTGCATTACTATCCATGCAATAAAATGGACAAAAATATTGACAGTGAGAAAAATTAGGTATTAATAAAAATGCGTTTCTGCAGCATTAAGGGATGTGGCATTAAGGGATGTGGCATTAGCAAAAGCGAAAATCAACGAATGTAACATTGCACACGCATGGTTATTTTCTGTCTATAAAACACACAATCGGTCAAATATCTCATGTAATTAGACTTATTTAAGTAGTTTATTCATAAATCTTGCCAAATTTTGCTTTGGTTACTTCAGGTTGCCTACTTGTTTGTATATTTTGATGATTGCTGTTAATGATTGTGCTGTGATAGTGTTGTACTTGTAAGCGTACATATCATCGATATGCTGTTATTAAAACAATTCACTACGAGGTTTTTATTACTTTATTATAATTTTTTTTACTATTTCAAGTTTACTAACAAATGAAAAAGATAAACGTTGGATCAAAGACCATCTACATTTATTCGTTTCATTTTGAAGAGTTAAATTTTAACAGAACTTTGAATGTAACTAGATTACAAGATAATGCAATCCGTTATTAGGTTTAGTGAATAATTTTATATTTAATTTAGATTAAACAAGACTCATTTACTAGGCATTCTTAGTTTCTGAAAACAAAATTATCCACTCGTTTCCGATTTTTTCCCACTGACAACTCTAATACTAAAAATTACTAGTTTTTAAAGCCAGATTACAATGACATGTTTCTCCAACGTTGCCGGGTGAAGGCCAATACCAACGTATAGATAGCCTATTTGCCTTGCCTTGCCATCGTTCGGTGTCCGTCGCCTAGCTGACCGAGTGAAGGCGAGCGCCAACGCGTATAGAGCCCATTTGGCGCTTATCATAAATCAAAGGCGCTTGGCCAATAGTCTTCACACGTTTGTTCGTCCGCATATGAAATGCATACTGTCTTTTAACGCAATTCAAAAAAATTGCCACAATTAACACTAAACTAACAAAGTACATATAAATTAACAAAATGTCGTCTTGTTCTATTCCTGCGATAATCATTCGCACAAATATAACGAGATATTCCCAATGGAATATTGATCTACTTTAACTAAACGTTTTAATCATACTTTGATTACAGGAAACTAAAGAAACAAAAAAAAAAACAGTTTCAACATTCAAGCCATACATTTGCATGTCGATAATGACTTATCGATAGATTATGGTACGACGCTAAAGAAATCCGCCATTTCCAGCGTTCAATTTTTGTTTAGATATGCACGTTCATTCTGTAGTTAGGGCAGCTCTTTTCCTTAATTTTTTTTTCCCTCTTATTTTTTTCCATCCTCTAAGAAGCTATCAATGCTTTGATAATAATATTATACCGCCACAACAATATCACGGAAACCCGGAAATTTAGTGCAGTCGGGCTGCTCTACTTCAGGGTACAGCCCAGTCCCACATGATTCCGGCCCTGTCCTCCCATGGCCGGGATAAATTTCCCCAAGTCAAAAAAAGACGACCGTGCCAAGGCATGGTCACATTTTACAATTTGACGATGTTTGGTAGCCCGTCGAACAAGCCTTGTTATATTTCAGCACCAGCAGCGTGTTGACGTGAACTTGTTCTATCAATGTTTTACACATTTTGTGTTCGTGACTAGTTTTACTTACCTTTGGAACGTATGTAATTTACCAATAAAATTGGAGGTCCTTCTGGTAAAAACAACTATAGATAATTTCGTTTGCCATTATCGTGTCGATAGTGCTGAGTAATCTGCTTAGTTGGGCGTTGAACAGTCATCTAGCCTTGAATGACGCACGGTTTCATTCAGGTCTGGGCTGTCTACAGAGACTACGATACTGTCCGCTACTATACAAACAGAAAGACTCCAGTCTATGCTTGTTTCTTAGATCTATCAATAGCCTACGATTTAATAGTTCGATTATAGTAACAGTGGAGCTCCTTATGAAAGAGTTCGTCCAGGGTAGTACTGCCACCTTACCTATTTCTGCCGCCAAGCAGCAATGTGAGCATTACTGTGTTCCGATTTTGAAGGGTTGAGGGTGCTGGTGGTAATTACAAGCACATGGGATTTGTCAACTTGCGTCTCAGGGTGACGGGCGCAGCGGGCTCAAATCTTTGCGATTGAAAGCTCATAGTGGCACTGCAACTGTTCTGGACAGGCGTGTAGCTTACTATCAGGCGCACGACTAGTTCATCTCGTCACTTGGTATTGTAAAAAAAATAATATCCCACAAAAACCAAATAAACTCTGTAAGATGGACAGGAACGATCTCCAAGAGAATAGGCTGAGATGTGGAACTAGACATGAAGGATTAATTACTTCAAAACATAAATATGAACGACTTAGAGCAGTTTATAACTTCAGATTTAGAGCAGTTAATAAGTACACTTCTGAGTTCAGGAAAATTCATCTCGACGGGTTCATAGATGACAAGTTTTTAAATCTCTAACCAACGATATGTACGTACATTGCTGGCTCCCGCAACAAAACTGCTCAGAATACATGAGAACTCAGATATAACGCAAAAAATTAACTCCTGTTGATATAGTCTCGGGGTCACAAGCTCAATGTACCACCCGTCTATTCAGCGGTGTTGCGTTAAACAGTGTTTTGCAAATTATTTATCTGGGCAACTGGGGATCGATGAACCCCTCAGATAATGAGGACAATAGATATAGAGAGAGGAAACGTCGAGCGTTGACTACTAGAAGCCAAATATGTTAGAATGCAGACTCGCACGTTACACAGAACTCGTCCAAGTTATACTTTTCAATCTTTCTATACGTTTAATCGTTGGACAACAATACGCAAACGACAAACAGCTTCCTGCTCGTTCAGTAGAACAACGTGTTTAGAGTGTTGTTAACGTTGCCATGGTGAGGCAACGCAACAGGCAGGTTTGAGGACGCTCACACGAGTGGCTTACACATCATTCTTAAAGAGAAAACTGCCTTAATGACCTCAATATAAAAGTAACAACTGAACAAATTGTTTTAGAAATAAACTCTTGGATACTCTGAACTGAAAATTATGACTCAAAATTACATTAAAGTGCTAGATTAAGTTCTTAGATAAAGAAATAAAGACTGTTCACTAATATAGCACAGGTAGGTATAGATTAAATAAATTAAATACATTGGCACATTTAGCAAAATCCCCAAAATGTTGCAGTGCTCTTTTTTTTCAAAAATCTGACCGGTTATTTTACTTTCTAATTTTAGTTCCTATTTGTAAATAAAAAAATATTCGACTGATTTTTTTTTTATTCAAAGCGAGCAGCTATAAAGGGGTAATTATGTTATAACAGTGAAACCTGACTTAACCTAAATTCCTTAATAATATAATACTGTATTATAATAACTAAATAATACTTACTAAGGACTAATTAGAAAAGTAATTTATATGCAGAAAAAGTAAACAGTGCAACTAAAGTAACTTATGGCTTACGCGACTATAAACTTACTTTATTGAAAAAGTGAGTGAAAATTGTAGAACTCGTAGACTATGAAATTAATTATTTCAAACTAAACAGGTTTTTGTAGCGAAAGTAGGTGTTGCCAGTATATTGTTTTGAATTTGTGGTTTTAAATCTCATTATGTATTAATGGAACATTATTCCAGCATTTTGCGCCATAACCGTATGTAATTACACTCAAACTTGAAATTAACTGATCTATCGTCTCGTCATGTCAAACAATAAAACTTATGTTTAATAAAGCTCTATTAACTGTTAATTTTTTATTGTTGGTTCAACTTTGCTTTTAGTAACTAATATTAAATACTTTTTAACTTTATAATTTCTTATCGTCTCTGCAAGTTTGGCAAAGGCTCGCGGCACAATATGTCATCGGGAGAAATTAAAAAAGTTACCGAAGTAAGACGATGGGGGAGAAATAATGATGATGATATGGCTTAGTAGACGAAAAGTAAAAAAATTAAAGGAATTATATGGACTATTTCTTTACATCAAAATCTATTTCAAGTTTGCAATAGGGTAAGAGCACCAGTGGCCAGCCAAGATCCTGTATTCAGCCTTTTGCGTCTTTAATTGCTTATAAATAGCGGTATTTTTTTAATTAACAAATAGCATGTTGATAAAATTAAACTTTGATTCTTCATTGGTCAATACATTACGCGACTAGTGCAGTAAGAGGTCAAGAGCAGAAAGAAACTCGTTTATGCATGTGCCGTCAGTCGACAAGAGCAGTTGCGCCAAGTCCGCCATTTTTTTTCTCAGTAAGTGGCGTTCTCATAACAGGTAAGAAAAGTCATGTTTTGATGTTAAAAGTGACTGTGTTTTCTCCACTTGTATGTTACTTATTAGTTTATCTATTCAATTCCATTAATACTGTAGTCATTTATCACTAATTTACGTACAAATTGAGGGGACTGGCTACTGGAGACCTCGATTTTTATATGAAATCCAATGCTCAGCCTCTAAGGGCTGACTTTTGGGTAAATAGTATATTTTCAAATCATGACAAAAATTATATCGTTAAAACCGTTATAATAAAATATTCAAATATAATAATAATAATAATAATAAATTTACATTTACATTTTAATTTAACATTCCCTATATACTTTTGTCAAAAACCGGGTAGTCAGCCCGTAAATTTTTTTTCAATATGGCTGACTACTGGGTTTTGCGGTATCAATGTCCAGCCGTCCCTTATTATGTAAGTAGGTATGGGTAATATATTTATTATTAAACTACGTTAACGAGGGTATTTTTATTATTTTTTGTAAAAAATGACTCTAAGACCATGGAAGCCATTCGAAATGGCATGCCGATTAGGCAGACTAGCAGAGTAAAATCTTAGTATAAATATTATTTTGTTGATTTTCACGTATAATTATCGCTGATTTTGATCTCTTTAATATTGATAAGTGTTAAGGCTGAGTACATGGTACATAGAGGCTGTTTATTGGATTTCAGAGGCTGACTACTGGACAAAGTGCAATTTTTTCTTTAAACCTAAATATAATATCAGTACAGAAGATTTTTGTTTGTTACATTACGTATATTAAAACTATAATAAATGATTGATCGAACAGTGTGGTACATTTTTTTATCCGACCTACTCTGTACAAATTTTGAATTTGAGTTTGAAAACGGTCGCTTATTCGCAAAGCAATACACAGCTAGCATATTTAGCTACTTAGATGTGTGAGTGGCCCCCGCCTTAACAGTTAGTAGCAGATAGACCATAATAAGCGCTCAAAGGCTTCGTAAAACCAATATCCAAAGGCTGGAGCCTGTGCGTGCAGTATGGGAGAAAGCAAAGTAACAGTTGCAGTGCCACTCACAGATTTCAATCACGGCGGCCACTACGCCTGTCACTGGGACAAAGCTGATAATTTAACTGTAATTTCACCAGCACCATTCAAAACCCGGAACGCAGTAATGCTCACATTACTGCTTGGCGGCAAAAATTGGTATGGTAACTCATTTGCAAAACCCCATACTGCCCCGTTTTTAGTACCCCGTACTGCCGCTACCCTGGGACATAATGGGGTTTTCTTAAGGTTCCAGTATAACTAAAAAAAAATGCTAGTTGACAAACAAATAGCTGCACAACATATTTTAAAGATCTTCGACTACTGACTTCTCCTTCACTATTAGTCTTTCATTTCGACATCAACAAATACACTGAACTGCTGAAATAGCGACTGACGATTAGCGATAAGAGCGATCCCACACGATGCATTGCATCGGGGTTGCAATATCTGACGGTGACGATGCGTTGTACTACATGTAAAATAGGTTTACAACCACATGGAGCTTTGAAACGGCGCGCGGCGACATCTCATTGCTCGTGTGTCCCTCGGTGCATTAAAATGTTTAATCATAAATACTGTCGAAGATTGAAATTATAACGTTGCGTCGACGCAACGTACCGGCAACGTCTGTGTGGCATCGCTATAACTGCTGGAAATCAGTGTCGACTGCAGTCGAAACCATAGATATAGAAAAAAAGGGGAGATATGGTATAGGAGCGTGGTTCGCGTCATTTTGACCATATCGAGGTGACACGCCTACAAACATCGCCACATTGACATGGCGATCGTTGTACATACAAGATCTCTCGTAAAACGTGAAAATGCCAATTTGTAGCGATACATCTTGTAAAAATTGGAGTGAAAACAAAAATTTTAAAACCAGTGAGATAACATTCCACCGGCTATTTGCATTTTTAGTTACTATTTCTATATTATTCAATGTTTTCTTTTTGTCTCCATAGAAATTTCTAGACTCAAATATAGTGATGTTCATTTACGAAGACTGATGATGTTTATCGACAATAATTTTTTACTGAAATGTTTGAATTTCTTACTATAATTTTTGTTATTCTTATAAAACTGACACTGGTCCAAGCCTAGTGGCCGCCATTAAGAAAATAATAATAATTTATATTTATATATTAATTTAATAATGCACCAGTACCAGTGTAGATATAGTATGAAAAATGGAATATTTTTATAATATTAAAAACAGCCACATGGTTTCCAACTATAAATTTGGTAGGACCACATCCCTCGTTGAGTAGCGTCAGTTTAAGGTTAATAAGGTTAACAATTCACGGAGCGGTTTCCATCCGCGCCCGCCGGTGCTGCTAGATAGCGGTTTTATTTCAATACTTACGACCCTGCAAGTTTGTGCGGGCACGTAGCTGCCGCGGTTGCGGGCACGAAGCCGTTGCGATTGCGGAACGGACCGCGAAGTTAGTGGGAGTTAATTGCAAGTCGCGCGGTTAATAGAGAACTTATCCTGCGTGCGCCTGCACCACATTGCGCCTGAACCGACCGCCAAAGTGTGCGGGCGACGACGGCCGCCAAGCGCGCAGGTTACAGGACGCGCCTGTGCAGTTCTACTAGTACCCCGCGCCGCGGCAACCGCGAGCAACCGTCACCACTACAGGCGTAAAACGCGCCGTGAAATGTGCTGCTAATTTTACATACTTAACTGTTACATTCTACAGATGCCGCGGTCCCGCGGCAGACGCGGGTAAAACCGCCCCGTGAGTTCTTAGTATAATGAAAAATTAGTTTCAGCGCCATCTAACGAGTAATAGTTAGCTATTATATACTAGTAGTATTTTTACTGAATCGCCACCTGTTGGTTAATTGCTGAAACAGGATGAAAAATATACTGAAATATTGTAATATAACTGTTATTCAAGTGACTGTAAGTTTAATTTTGTTAAATTTTAAAATTGTTTTTCGTCGTTTTCACTTTTTAAGCCCTATCCAATCAAAATCTTTAAGTTATGGTAGTAGATAATAGAGCGTAAAGTTTGAATTGCACAATTAAAAAGTGGGGACATCGGTATCCTTACATAGCGTCATTACATATCTCCCCTTTTTTTCTATATCTATGGACGAAACCGACTCTGTAGGTATTCATTCAACGTATATAAAAAAGTAGACTAACACATGACATTTTTCCACTTGAACTCAAAAACAAGTAGGATTGTTTAAATAAACAAATTCATTATTTACTACTTAACAATAGAAGTGGCGTGCGTAATTAATTATGCAAACTACGTTCTGTACGTTTCAATGAATTTGTTATGAAATATGAATAGATGAAACACGTATTCCCGATGGATTTATTAATTAGATTATATATTATTTGCTTTTAATATATACATAACCACCTGTTGTCCATAAGTTTATTCTAGTATAGAAGTTTTAGTTCATTCATAACCGATTTCATATTGGTTGTAAATATAATGGTATTGATATTAGCGTGTTATTTATACTGTTCTGCCGATCTAACGCGGAACGAGAACTTACAAATCTTGTGCCGGTTTTTCGAATCACGACATTTGCCAACAAGGAATCGCATTAACCGGTTCTTGGTCAGTAACGGGGCGTCTACCGTAAAATTAAATATTAGAGATATGATAGTACGGGGTAACGCATTTCGCAATATAGACCTCAAAAAACCGACTACAGGCGTTACAGTGCGATTTCGAAGTGTTTTCTGTGTAGTTACCGTCTACTGCTTCTACATAAAGAAGTATCAACAACGTACTAACAGAATTCAATGATTTATATCATAGTTTTTCAAAGTTGTCCGTAAGGTGGGTGCTGAAGAGTCCGAGAGGCGCGGTAGGAGCCGTGGTAGGGGCCTCGGAAGCAATTGGGGGTGTTGATGCTGTCCAGGGGGTGCTACCGCACTTGGAAAATAATCTGAATTGTCTACATAAACTACACTACATATACACTGTAAAATGTTTTTCCTTGTGATTTTTTGTGTTAAGTTAATATAAAAAATACTTGTTTTCAATTATTTCTTGTGGTGGCGGGCGTTAAAATTTTTTTGTATTGGTTAAATGGGCGGGAAGGCAAAAAGTTTATGACCTATGATTTACATACACACGTTTGTGAACGTTTACATTAACACAATATGGTTTACACTGAAGTGTTGCGACATGTGTGAGGCGATACAAGTACATGTCGGTGCAATTGAACTTTCTAACAGCAAGAATAAGTTTTATTTTCTGTCTCTGTGGCCGAACGGTTACCATGCCGGACTGCCAAGCAGAGGTCCCAGGTTCGATTCTCGGGCCGGGAGAAATATTTGTATTGTCTACATTTATTTCTCTCGTGAGATTGAGTGCAATTTGTGGTTGTCTATGCGTGTGTCCATGGCACCCGCGACACAGGGTTTCCCTAGTGCGGGGCTATGTTAAGTGTTTGCGTTATTTTATCAATTTTTTTCTCTAAAATTCGTTTTTAGTCCTACAGTCCTATAGTCAATCATCCTACGATGGCAGTCGCGTAGCTTGGGGGGTGCAGAGAGGGCCATAGCCCCGGGCAGCACGGCAATGGGGGCGGCGGCGAGCGCTGCCGAGTCCTAACTAGTCAATTCTTTTTTAATTAAAATTAAATTAAATTTCAAAGAGTAGATCCAAGAGTAGAGCCGCACTGGAAGACACGCTCGATATGTGAAATCTACCATCCCACGCATTTGCTTATAATTTGAAATAGATTACAAATAAAACAAGACCACAAAAAAATTTAAAATAAGAAAATAAATTTCACTATCTGAGAAAACAATAACCTGAACCACACATAGATAGCGAAAGCAAGCGAACATAAAAGTACAGTCAAGCGGATCCTGCCCGAACTTCTTTTATAGGCGTGAAAATAGAGTTAGCAGCAAAGTTAAGGTTGGCCCCCGGTGGCAGCAATCGACGCTACGCCCCTGGCCGCAGGGCTGGCACTAGCCCATGTAGCACCTGGGTGCAATCGTTATCCTGGCGCCCTCTAGTAGGCACGCGATCAAAATGAAATACTTAGATAGATAGACAGATAAATACTTTATTCACTGATATAACACAAATACAGATTAAGCATAAAAGAAAAAACAAAACATGATTGTCATAGCAGTGACACGGCGCTGACTCAGCATATGCCAAAGTTTTCTAAGGCGCTGGTTTTCAGTCAGAACCAACGAGAGGGATTAAATTATTTGAAAGCAAAAATATAACGACTATGAGTAAAGTTATACATTGACAATAATAATATATATAGTAAAGTGTAAATAGTGCATCTAAAATAACCTGTTTGACATGTAAGTGCATGAGCAAATGTGAGTATAATTACATCTGTAGGTGTAAGTTATGACTGTAAAGAGGATTTAATGTTGTGTAATGTAATTAGTATTATAATATAATTATACACATAATAAGAATAGATCAAAGCAACAACAAAATTCGCTTCTAGACAGACTACGTTAAAGAATAAAAACACACTACACAGATTTTTGAAGTGAGAGTAGGTGTTGCCGGTACAGTGCTTTGAATTTCGGTTTGGATGTCTCGTTGCGTATAGGTGGTGGAATATTATTCCAGCACTTTCAGGCCGGGTATTTGAAACTACCTCGAAAAGCTGCAGTTCTAAGTTGTGGTACCATAAGAACACATGATCGGACAGGTCGCTCTCTGTAGCGTACATTAACACTAGATGACCACATTAGTTTTTCATAAAGATATTCAGGTGTTCTAGTTTTTACTATATCGAATAAAAGTCCCACATACAGGAGATTTTGACGAGCCCCGATATTTAGTAGATTTGCAGCGTTGAGATAAGGAGTGACGTGAATACGAGGGGGTATAAAAAAACAAAATCTGGCATATGCATTTGTTCTGGTTCTGGTTCTGGACACGCTGCAGAAGTTTGTGTGTTTTAGACAAAAGGCATGGACCATACGACGTGATACAATAGTTGATCTTAGATAATATCAATGCTTCACATAGAGAAATACGCAAATCAATACTGAGAAACGGTCGAATACCGTAGATCACTTTTAACCTATAGAAGCAACTGCGAACAAGTTCGGCCACATTAGTGTCAAATTTAAGATAACCGTCCATAATTATACCCACATTTCGGGCGTCCGCTACCTGAGCAATCTTCTCACCATTAATTGAAAGAATTGGCGCATGTGACTGGATGTTTCTCACTTGTTTACAAGATCCTAGAATCAAAAGCTGAGATTTGATTGGATTCAAGACCAAGGCATTGTTCCTGGACCAAATAGATAAGCGGTGTAGATCCTCATTAATGAGGCTTGTACTTTCGGCGGTTCTATCTGGATCGAAAGACAGATGTAACTGAACATCATCCGCATAGAGGTGATATTTGCAGTTTTTAATGCAGCCCGTGATATCTGAAGTGTAAAGTACAAATAGCAACGGCTTCAATATAGAGCCTTGCGGCACGCCCCTGTCAACAGCACTCAAATCCGACACCAGGCAAGCACCATTGGATTTCGACAATTTTACTTGTTGCGTGCGGTTAGTAAGATATCTTCTGAACCATTCCAAAGCCCAAATGAGTTGCAACCGTAGTATTTTAATTTTGAAATAAGTAAAGGAATATTAATTGACTCGAAGGCTCTGGAAAAGTCCAAAAGTACCAGAGCAGTTCCCTTGCCAGAATCCTGAGCACTGAGAACTTCGTCTATGACGTCCTGTAAGGCAGTATTTGTACTGCGCTCCTTCCTGAAACCTACCTCTAAGAATTTTGATAACTGCAAGTACACGATCTTTTCTAAAATTTTTGAAAGATAGGGCAAAATACTAAATCTTTCACACTTTCTGGACTATTTTTCTTGGGAATGGGACTTATTATTGCTCTTTTCCAAAGTGAGGCGAAAGTCGAAGTAATAATTG
This sequence comes from Hyposmocoma kahamanoa, assembly GCF_003589595.1. NCBI lineage: Eukaryota > Metazoa > Arthropoda > Insecta > Lepidoptera > Cosmopterigidae > Hyposmocoma > Hyposmocoma kahamanoa. The sequence continues at coordinate 471,856 of NW_020653716.1, forward strand.
ACGAATTAACAATATCAGTAATTACATTAAGAGATTACATTAAGGTGTCTTCATTAACAGGAACAAGTTTAAACGTGGATTCTGAGAACGCGTGATGCTCATAGTATGATATAGTTTCTACACTAGGGGTGCTGTCTTCTGGTACATTAAGAAAATGTTTATTTATTTGGTTAGGGTCATTAAAATAGATTGGCAGATCGAAGGAGTTTTTAAAATTTGGTAAAATATCACGCTTTAAGTTTTTCCAGAGTGTTTTGGAATTCTTTCCATTATTATTTATATTTTGAGAGAAATGTGCTTTTGTGCATAGAACAAACTCGAATTGACCAGATATTTAAGCATTTTATAGTTTTTTTTGTTCTCGTCAGTTTTGAATTGTTTATATTTAATATGAGCCGAATTACGCAATTTCATCATATGGCGAACATTGCTTGTCAGCCATGGTTTGTTCCTGTCTTTTATTGTAATTTTACGGCACGGAGCAAACTTGTCATAAAGCATAGTTAAAAATAGATTAAAATAATGATATGACTTACAGTTATATTTCGCTACTGATCGGAAATTAGGGTGCAAATGGTGCAATTATAAATGATTGTCGCATTTACGCCACTGTACTGGCTGCTCGTCGCGAGTGGCACTCGGCGCGCCCTACGCCTCGTATTCATGCACACCCTGCACCATAGGTAAAGCCGGCACTGCATTGTCATACTTTCTCTTATATAAGATTGTTAACGGGATCAGCCGTCAGTGATAAAGCGTAATAATTATATTGAATCAATATTATAAGCACTACGGCACATAGAAAAGTAGTAACATTTTGGTGTACGGTACCATTTAAGTACTATCCACATTGACTTACAAATAAATGGACGACGGGTCTAATACAAAAACCACGAAAAAAATGTCCCAAGTCAACCTATTCGAAATTTAAATTGTAATGTCATCGCAGTATCGCGCTGTCAGTAGAACAAAAATGAAGACTGAAGCGGAGTGTCCCGCTCTGTATACGATTTTAGCGCCTTACAAGTGCGGACACTTTTTAGCGCGGACCCGACGTCCATATAATTGTAAGTCAATGACTATCCATGAAAGAATTAAGCTGGTCAGAAAGTTTTGTCTCTGTAATGAGCGCAAAAAAGACGCTCTATCGTCACGAGTTTTTATCTTATCACCATAGACTGGTATACTAACATCGAAAAACCCAAAATTATTGTATTTTATGTTTTATATTTATGACGTAATTAATATAATAATTTACCACAGTAGTATATTTAGAAGAATAGTTTAGTAATAATGAGTAAAAATAGAACTATTTTGTTTTTTTTAGTGTTTATTATTTATAATCATTCCGGGATTTCAAAGGGAGGTGTTGTCAGCTCTATATCTATTACCTAAAAGTTAGGTACACATAACACATATATTACGATTTCTTCTGTCACTGTCACTTCTGTCCTTATGTTAGACACGTTAGACAACATCATATACGTTGCTTGATCCCCAAGTAAGCACTAAAGTACTTGTGTTATGGAAATAAAAAACAATGACGGTACCACAAACACCCAGATCCGAGGCAATATAGGAAAGTTAGACAAAAGTTAGTTTTTTCTACATTGACTGCACGGAGGTCGTCAACACGTTCTTAAAACTCCAACACTTTTCTTTAAAATAAATACTCAAGTTACAGTGACTCCAAACAACAAAGTTGTATATTCTACACGGTGTATAGTGTCACACGTGTACAATCTATTATAAATACTACACGACTTGGCTCGTGCACTCTACAAATAACCTCGTCGTTGTGATCAATCTGCAATATACACAAATAGAACCCCCGTACCTCGCTTAATTGTATAAATCATAAACACAATAAACTAACCTCGACTGTAACTACGTTTTATATACACGGCTCGCTGGCCATGTGCTATTATTTCCATTTTACATACAGAACAAAAGTTGTACGGGTGCCAATGAGAAATGGTCCCGACGACCGATTTCAGTAACCGAGTGCCGCATTGAGTTTCAAGGTTCGTCGTATGAATTGCACCCGCGGTGGCATTTGTCGCATATGTGAAGTGTCGGTTTGCGTTTATGATTCTTGTCCTTTGACAAAAATCACTGCCCGCTAAATTAACGTAGTGTTATTATTATACTACGTTTACGTTTATACTACGTTATACTTCGACAACCATACAGGTACGAGAACTTCTCGTCGCCTTAGAGTGAAAACCTCGCAGGTACATGCGTTTTCACGTAGCTCGTTTTTACTGATTTTTGTTGAAGAAAACTTATAAACTTCTTGCTCAAATATATTATAAAAGTAATATAGTAGCTGAAAGCGGTACAATTTAATTAACTAAATGCTAACTTGATACATTATTGCGTTTACTACATTTTTATCTTTGTCCTAAAAATTACATAGAAGTCACATACGAGATATTCACTCTAAGACGACGATTTGCAAAAAACAATTTCGCATTATAGCGTCAGAGCCTCTAGTAAGGGGGACAAATTGGTGGCGGGGTGATTGCGTCAGTAGCTACAGATTACGCAATCCTAAAATGATACGTTACCACTACTGCGTTCAGGGGTCCGACTATTTACTGAAAACTATTCTGAAATTCAGATTGAAATTTAAAAATTTTCAGAAACCGCCATGGTTGCCTAATAGTTTGACCTAAGCAGAGAATCGTGGGTTTTTTTAGGAATTTACGTGCGAAGTTTAATTTGAAATTTACCATGAGTTTTTCGGTGAAGGAAAACATCGCAAAGCAACTTAATGATGTGTGTGAAGTCCCCTGTTCGTACTGGGCCTGCGTGGGAATTATAGTTCAAGCCCTCTCATTGTGATCAGAGCGCTGTGTCCAGTAGTGCGACTATATATAGGCTAACTATTATTATTATCAGAACCCTTCTCTCAACTGTTGAGTGTTGAGTGTGTGCGTTATTATTATTATTATTTATTATTATAACTTCAAATTCTGAGTTGAAAATTGGTTACCGACATGTATAAGAGTTGAAATTTTAACCCCAGTTTTCAGACTGGGTTTCAAACCAGACTGAATGTTAGACTGGTCTTCGTTAAAGATAAAAACAGCCAAAATGATCAAATAAATGTAAATGGTTTTCTCAACCCTGCGATATTGCATACAGGAAACATTGATATATCCATGGAATTGTAATTGTACTATAGGGACTCATACTATGTATTCCTGGTAACATCCTAAAATTGTACACATTGTATAAAAAATATTTCAGAATTTAGAACTAAGAACGTTACGTTTACATAACTTTTTTATTAAAAAAGCCTACCTCAAAAGTTTTTGGAATTACATTTATTTTCCAAGTATTATGAAAGCGGTTAACGGAAAGTGGGTGAAATCAAATAAACTGAATTCACCCCCTAATTTGCCACACTTAGAGGTGGAATATTTCGAAAGGGACTACAACTGAGGTACCCCCTTAACAACAAAGAACAATCATCGAAATCGTTTCAAATGTCGGAATAATCGCGAAACATACACGCAAAATATATTTGTCGCATGTATGCTCTTATGCTGTTACCGGGTCCTCTGAAAATCAGCGTCGTAGCACTTTCAGTGAGACGACATTAGGCTGCCTTTCCACCAGAGATGTGCGAGATAGCGAGGCAATGTGACGATGTGTAGAGGCGCTGTGAAACAGTGTGATGTTTTCCACCAAAGCTGTGCGAGGTAGCTAAGCGGTGGCGGTGAGAAAATGTGCTGCGGCGCGGTGAGCATCCTGCATTACGGACTCTTTTCTTTTCTTGTAACTCTATCTACAATATTATATTATATATATATTAGTCGATAGAGTTACAAGAATTTGAGAGGACGTAGGTTATATTTTTCTGTATCTTATGGAGCAATAAACAATTTTGACGTAACTCCACTTATGCCATTCTTCCAGATCTTATCAATACACTGCAGGACTTAGATTCGTATTCTAGAACTCTACTTAATGGTTAAGTCAGGACTTGAGTATGATTCAAAGCACTAGAAATCATACTCAAGTCCCTGCCATTAGGGTCGTATTTCCAGTGCTTGTGTTGCCAGTGCAATCCTGACTTGAACATTGAATAGAGTTCTCCAAAGAGGTATATTTATAGAAAGATATACATTTTATACTTAAAATTCGTACCTTGGTACAATAAAACCGCATGTGGTCATACGTCAAAAGTCTCTTTATCACATGAAAGTCATAAACAGAATATAAACGGCAAAACAAATCATGTATATTTAAAAGTTTATAACCCTCCTATTTAAGCCTGAAAAAGCTACTAATTTCGTACGTCGAATCTTTACCCGCGTACATAGCGTGCAAATGTCCAACCCAAGACTCAATATAGTACGCGCATATCTTGAACGCCCCCTTGAATGCACTACCGTTGCGAATTTGTGACCTAAGGGTGCGAATTAAGGGCCAACTTAGAGAGCGTCAGCATGTGCACACCTACGACTAATTGTAAATAAAATTCTTAGTTTAAACGCTCGTCACGCTTGACATCTGAGCCGTGTTTAACGCTTTTCATCTAAATAGGCCAGCCTTAAACGAAAATACATGCAAATTATATTTCATTTCTCTAGATAAGAGCTTGAATACAAATAAAGGACAAAAGAACAACATGCGGGAGAATTATGTATGTTGTGCAATTGTACAGACTCATTTATGTATTCGAAAATATATTCAAGTATAATTTCGTTTATCTTAAATCCCAATACAAAATCCGTAACAAGCACGTAGATTCACAAGAACTGCTGACTCGGTCTGTACTTTAGTTTGTAAGATCGGCGGCCCAGGCATGGCAACCGACTATGGTTCGAATTTATCTTTGTGTTTTTCGTTCGTTCGATTTTGTAATCATAATATTAGACAAATAATAATTTCAATACTGAAGTATTGTATAAATATAAAAATATTGTATAAAAAATCCTTATGCAACGGTAATAAGGTGCATTTTTCCTCGCCGGTCACGATGACGAAGCATAAAACACTGGCGGATTTCGTTGGTGATAGTTGTGAACAAGAAACGAAACAAGTGCCTCGTGACCACGACTGGATACAAGTTCAGCGGAAAAGACATAGAAATCGTTTTATACCTGCCCAGGGCAAAGCGTCATCGAATCCACAGGAGAAGTTTAAGGCAGCGAATGTAAATATTCCTTTGTTTATTAATAATGTGGACAAGGATACAAAGGAAGTCGATATTATTGAATATATTAAAAGTAGAACGTACGTAGACGTGAGCTTGAGAAAAGTTAACTCCAAAGAACAAAAACAATACAACGCCTACATTGTTTATGTACCAAAGAATAAATTATCGTTATTTTTGAATGATAGTTTGTGGCCTGAAGGCCAGGAAGGCCTGAAGGAGTTTCTTTTAGACGTTTTGTTGATTTCAGGAGAAGTACTGGAAAAACTGATGTTAATCTTGAAAGCAATAAAAAACAATAATGAACAATAAAGCCAACAACAAAGCCAAGTTTGTAACTTTCAATTGTAGATCGTTGGTAAGGTCTATGGATTGCATAAGAACGTTGTGTAAATCGTCGCATTTGATTGCACTGCAAGAGACGTGTCTTTTACCACACGACATTCCACTGCTGGGCGCCGTAGATCGTGACTTCGAATACATTGGGAAGTCGGCCGTCGATGTATCAGCGGGCGTTCTGCGCGGGCGTCCCTTCGGCGGGGTCGCTATTCTGTGGCGGAAAAACGTATTTAGTGCCGTAACAGCTGTGCCGTGCGCTAGTGATCGTATAGTAGCCGTAAAGGTTTCTGTTGCGGAGTGCTCTTTTCTAGTGTTTTCAGTATACATGCCCACCGATGACCAGGCGCATTTGGTTGAGTTTACGCATTGTCTAAGTGAAATAAATGCCATAATAGACAGTTGTGAAATCGATTATAGCTATATTCTTGGTGATTTCAATGCTCATCCGGGTAGGCGTTTCGGTAACGAACTACAAAGTTTCTGTGCGGACCAGAAATGGACTTGTGTGGACATGGAGTTACTCGGACTGGAGTCGGGATCCTATACCTATGTGAGTGACAGTCACGGTACTAGTAGTTGGCTAGATCATTGTGTAGTAACCCAAGCAGCTAGGCATACAGTTGACAAGGTGTTAATTAATCATAGTGTGTTTTGGTCAGACCATTTTCCCCTAGAAATACAATGTAGCCTCAATGTATTAATACCTAAAACTACGTTTTGTAGTAATCACAACAGTAATGTTTTATGGGGAGAGCGTGATGGTTCACAGATGTCACAATACACGGATTTTTGTAATGAAAAGCTGAAACAGATAGATTTTCCTTCTGTGTTATCGCGTTGTGCAGATACGGTGTGTAATGACCCTAATCATAAAATTGTACTATTAAATTTATATGATCGTATAATAGATGTTTTAAAGAAAGCCGCAGTGTATAGCTGTAAGAACAAAAAGTTTTATTGTAAAAAGAAATATGTCTGTGGTTGGAATAAGCATGTTAAAGCCGCTCATAGTGAAGCTCGGTTATGGTTTCAGTACTGGGTGCTGTATAATAAGCCCAGAGATGGGTTTGTTTACGATAAGATGCGTGTTTCTAGAAATGTTTTTAAAGCAAAATTAAAATGGTGTCAAACAAATGAGCGACAGATCAAAATGGATATCTTAGCTGTTAACCATGCAAATAAAAATTTTTCTAGTTTCTGGAAACACACAAAAAGGTTGAGTCCGAAACCAAGTGCTCCAGTAAGCGTAGACGGATTAAGCGAACCCTCGCAGATAGCTGAAATGTTCAAAGAACATTTTAGGGTCCAACCTACTGTGGGTTATAATAGGGTTGATAATGTTTATCATACTTGTAATAGTTACCGTACCGGAAAAAAGGGGGTTTTGATTGGGGCAAAGGATATTCGATCTGTTTTGAGAAAAATGAGTAAAGGTAAATCACCAGGACATGATCACCTAAGTATTGAGCACCTGCAGTATGCAGGGGTTCATCTACCGCGAGTCTTAGCAATGTTTTTCTCTCTTTGCCTGAATCACGACTACTTACCAGACAGCATGTTAAAAACCATAGTTGTACCTATTGTCAAAAATAAAACTGGAAATGCAGGTGACAGGTCCAACTATAGGCCAATATCCCTGGCGACTATTGTGGCAAAGGTGCTGGATAGACTGCTTGATCAGGAGCTAGGTACTTGTGTCAAGCTCCACGATGCACAGTTTGGTTTTAGGCCTGGGCTTTCTACCGAAGCTGCTGTTTTGTGCCTCAAGCAGACTGTCCAGTACTACACTGCTAGGGATACGCCGGTGTATGCTGTATTTTTGGACTTGTCGAAGGCATTCGACCTAGTTCAGTATGATATTCTATGGAAGAAACTTATTGAGGACACCAATCTGCCTCAAGAATATATCTCGATCCTGGAGTACTGGTATTCTCACCAGCAAAATTATGTAAGGTGGTCTGGAGAACTTTCAAGCTTGTACAGGTTGGAAAGTGGTGTGAGGCAAGGTGGAATTAGCTCACCAGCGCTTTTCAACTTGTATATGAACAAGCTGATCGTTGAACTCAGTGGCGCTGGTGTTGGCTGTTCTATTGACGGCACCTTTGTGAACAACTTAAGCTACGCCGATGACATGGTGCTGCTGTGCCCATCGATCAGTGCTCTCCATAAACTCATAAGCATCTGTGAGCGATATGCGGAGGCCCACGGACTCAGGTACAACTCTGCTAAGAGTGAGCTGCTAGTTTTCAAAACTAAATACAAGACCTACAAAGTTCCACCTGTTAGGCTTAATGGCACTCCTCTCAAGCAAGTACCGAGTTTTAAGTATCTGGGTCATTGGGTCGACGAGTCGCTTAAGGATGATGTGGACATGGAGCGAGAGCGTAGGGCTTTGTGCGTTAGAGCCAATATGCTCGCCCGCAGGTTTGCACGCTGTGCAACACAGGTGAAAGTTACCCTGTTTAAAGCGTATTGTAACTCGTTGTACACGTGTAGCCTGTGGATGAATTACTCCCAAGGAGCGTACAAGGCCCTGCGCACTCAGTACAACAATGCCTTCAGGGGACTGATGGGGCTGCCACGCTACTGCAGCGCGTCAGGTATGTTAGCGGAGGTTGAGGTTGATAGTTTCTCAGCTATCATCCGAAAGAGCATCGCTTCTCTAATCTATCGTGTGCGTGGCAGCCCCAACAGCCTCCTGCAGACGGTCGCGGCGAGATTGGACGTGGACAGTGCGATTATGCGACACTGGACCAGCGTCCATCTCGCCAAAGACGTTAGGTTAAGTTACAATAATAATATTTTTATAAGGCACTAACATAGGATTAAGCAAATTGTTACTAACACTTATATGGATGCAAGTCCGAAATAAATGATTTTTATTTTTATTTTTATTTATTTTATTTTTATTTTAAACTTTCAAATTCGAAACTTTGAAACGGTAAGTGGCTTAATACCTAGCAAAATTTACAACCAAAAGACGAGAGCCAACAAAATGACAGCCAACTCCTTATAATATTTCCGCCTTCCTTTTTAGTATTAAATGCCCTAAGCTTAAAAAATATGTTTGATTGATCAAAAACTATTAATGCAATTTTGAAGCTGGTTTACTAAACGTCATTTCGGTATATCCTTGTTGAAAATTTGATTATGTGAAACCAGGGAAAAACGAGTTTAAGTGTCACAAGTATTGAATTCACCTTTGTTAAATGAAACTCTAGTAAAGAAATTTTAAAGAAAACAGTAGCTTATCGGAAAAATTGTCTATTCAGTAACTTGTGTTGCCTCCAAGAGCGTTGACAACGGCCGCAATGCGATTTGGCATAGAATTAATTAACGTCAATATGAAGTGCTGTGGAATGTTCTCCCATTCTTCCTCCAAATTCTTCATCCAATGGCAACTTTCAACTCCGGTAAGGTTTGCGGGGCTGGGTGGTGAGCTCGAACACGCCTCTTTAGATCGTCCCCTAAATGTTCTATTGGGTTCATATCCGGGCTTCGTGCTGGCCATTGCATGGTAGTAATACCGACGTCATGTATTCCGTGACGACTCTTGCAGTATGCGCTCTTGCGTTGTCATGCATGAGAATAAAATCTCGGCCTACAAAGCCAGCATATGGCGTTACATGAATTTCGAGGCACTGGCGAATGTATCTGTCGGCATTTAATAGTGGCAGCCGCGGCTCCGTCACAACCTCTAGCGCAGTTTTGCCTTCAGTGCACATTCCTTCTCAGACTGTCCATGAACCCCCGCCACAGCTCACTTTCTCTTCAATGCAACACTGCAGAAAACGCTCTCTTTGTACTCGGTAGACCTTGTTCCTTCCATAATTATCATAGACCATAATATTAGTTTCATCAGTGAAGAGTACCTGGCTCCACTGACGTCCAATGTAAATGTTCTCGTACAAATTGGAGTCGCGCCATTCGATAAGCTCGTGTCAATTTTTGCCCGTTCGTTGGCTTATGTGGAGTTAGACCACGTTCTAGCGCTAACAGCCACTCCATGAAAGTCTAGTAGCTTTTCTTAGATCTGTACCGAAGTCAGATGACGATTTCGTGAGTTCGTCGTGAAGATAAATCGATTTTGTCTTTCCGTTGTCACTCAAAATCGTGGTCTTCCTTGACGGCGAACATAGCCGCCAGCTTAGAATAATAACGCATAGAATGATAGTTTCTTAACAAACGAACTGTCACAAGTGAGGCAAATCCCAATTCATGTAGGCGTAAGCAACTTGTATCTACGCTCGTCGGCACGCACACAAATATACAAATAATGATGCCATGGAATAACATTTCCCTCAAAAGTGGGAAAATTGTATCTTGCTTAACTCATCATTAAGTTAAAGGTGCCTACAGATTTGCCCGACATTGTTGATCAGGTGCGTACAGATGTGCTCGATTTTGTCGATCGACAATGTCGATCGGGTGCCTACAGATATGCTCGGTTTTGTCGATCGTTACTGTCGATCGACAATGTCAAGTGACAAGAATTTTCGAAAATTTATTTTTGGTAATCCTTATGTGACGAATCACAACTTTTCTCCGTTTTTCAAATGCGTAAATTCATATTTGGAACAACGACACACCATAATAACGGGGGAACCTGCCAGCATTAAAACTGCATAAAAACTTTTTCTTTAATAAAATAATATTTTTATATTCTAGGTCTTCCAAAATAAAAACTCAAGGTGGCTCGAAAGTTGTGTCCGGGAGTGTGTATTTCAATAGCATGGTAGTAAAACATCAGATATACTTACAATCTTAGAATAATAACGCATAGAATGATAGTTTCATATCAAACGAACTGTCACAAGTAAGGCAAAAATCAAATTCATGTAGGCTAGTTTTAGTAGTAGGTTAATTTTCAGTTTTAGTGAATATTTATATAAAAATACAAGTTGAAACGCGTTACTTCCTAGTGGAATGTTATGTTAGTATCTATTTTATGTTTGTCTGACGTATTTTTACACTCATTTATCGCACATTTTGTCATTTTTAGCTAAAATTCTTGAGCTGTTCGCGGTGCAAGTTGACCTTGAGCGCTGAAGGCCCGCCCGCTCGTGTAGGCCCTTTTGGCGCGCTTCAGTTTGCCTCACTTAGCGTGTGCGGACTAGGTTTCTATGCGTTATTATTTGAAGCTTACAATATAATATTGTAAGTATAATATGAGTATTTAATTAGTATTTTAATATAGTGACAATATGATACATTTTTACTTTATTTAGTCACAAGTTCAAAATTAACCCATGGTCACGGTTGAGTCAACCGTGACCATGGGACCTGTAAAGTGCACGAAACGTCGGTTTGTTTGAAAAAACAAATATTCGCGATTTAAATTCGGAAAAATAGTTTTATTTCCTATGTGTAGCAATCGCGAAAACCTACGATTTCGATAATTACTATTTAACAAAAAATGATGAAATAATGATTAAATTTTTTTAATTTACATTTTATAGTTTCATGTCCAATAAACTCTGGTAAACAGTTTAATAGGTACGGAACACGTTTCTTTAAGGTCCTATTTCCATAGTAACTAGTGACTCTTGAAATTACAAAAACCAGAAGTCATCGACCTGCTATTATAGTCATTATCAAATATATTAAATATTAAAAGATGTTAATGTAGCTACTAGTTTATGTCTAACTCTTATTTATTTCAATGTAAACGTTACTATTATACACTGAAAAAATTACTTTAATCAAAATTGATGATATCAATTTCAACATTCTTATTTAATTTAATTCCTTACTTAAAATTATTGCTGCAATCACTGTGTTTCATAAGCTGAGATGGAAACAAGTTACGTTATCCCCTTAAACAACATCTTGGTTCACATTCTTTTATTTCAGTACATAAAATATATTTAATTAGTTTAATTATTTGAATATATTAAACTGTAATATAATCACATTTTAAAATTACACAATTAAGTACATTTGGCAATACATAGTGTATCTAAAATGCCTAAAATAATGCAGTATTTTTTTTCACAAATCTGGTTGGCCATTTTACGCTTTTATTTAAAGTCTAAAGAAAGTAAAAACCTAGTCTAACAACGCGTTTTTTCATCCACTTGTTTTAATTTCCTACAATACAAGTTTTTTGATCTTGTGTTCTTGTAAATTTCGTAAGCTGCAGTGTTGAAGAAGATTTTTTTATTAATGTTTGATTTAATGAACATTAAATGTTTACAATTTTTCAATTTTCTGCTATGTAACAAAATCTAGAAAAACATGCATTTTGTTTTATTTCTGTTTTGTTTTTTCAATTATGGTCAGGCGTGTTGCTTACCACCAGGCAGACGACTTGTTCGTCACGGCACTTGGTATTATAAAAAAAATATTGTCTAGTAAGACTCGACTAAGTCGATATTAAACGATGTTAATGTAGCTACTAGTTTATGTCTAACTCTTATATATTTCAATGTAAACGTTACTATTTTGTATTCTTATAGTCGGTGCTTGCTATTTTGAAAAATATAGCGAGTGTGGATGAAGGTTACACCGCCGAGATGGAGACGTAATACCGCATCACAGCTCAGTCTGTGCGACCTGGCCGAGACGTCAGTATAACAGGTTAGTGTGAAAATATCTATTAAATTGTTTAATCGCGTTTATTGCCGTTTTGAAATGTTAGTTTAATCCAAAACGTTCACACTTAAGACGCAAATAAATAATTACAAAACAAAATCACGAAGATTATTCATTTACATAAACATAGATAAGAGAATCAACTGCTTCCACACTGAGCGACCACCGCTGTTATCGCATGATTTTTACATCAAAAACAAGAATAGGCTCCAAAAAATTAACATTCACAGCGTCATGCACAGTCCTTTTTTGCTCTTTTCGCTGAAGCCTCCGGTGACCAGAGGGCTAACATCTACTTCCGCCAAAGAATAAGCTTCTGTGATACGATGCCCCAGGGCACGGAACCCGACAAAATTTTCTACCTTTAACTAGATGGTCAAAGCTTGGAAAATTCATTTTATTTTCCTTTCTTCTACATTGCCACACAAAATTATATAAATAAGACATTCTTAGCACTCTGTTTTTTTGTTTCATTTCGAAGGCTATAAACTGTTTGAATACATCGCATGATACCTATACGGGCTGTAAGCGTTAAGTGTGCCCAGGCGATTATTCTATACATATAAGAGATATCAAAAAGCTTTAAACTGATATCGAAAGTACGTTACCTAATGAGTAAATCGACATCAATAACTTTTTAAAAATAAAACTGGAAATATCCAAAACTTTAACATTAAACGCTCGTCAGAACTAACCTAGTCAATTGTGGGAGAAAATAAACAAATATATTATTATATTATATTAAGCATATTATCTTCATAAATACTGCATAACTCGAAATTGTGGAATTGAGAAAAACACGATTTA
>NW_020653716.1:485165-514633 GCF_003589595.1 Hyposmocoma kahamanoa
AATTTTTCTGATTCCAAAGTGTCGCTTATGCCATTTTGCCTTTCAAGCGTCGATATTATATATTCACATTAGTCTATATCTTTTAATAACATAATAATATGTACACGTTAATCAAGTAAAGGTAAATTATTCACCGCCTTATTTTTTTAGTAATATATTAACTATTAACTGTGCTACATTGTCAGGTACTAAATAGAATAACCTGCCTTCGTCGCCGAACGGTTACCTCGCCGGTTTGCCACGCAGAGTCCCGCGTCCGGAGAAGGTACGGCCTACACTTATTTCTCTCGTAAGTTTGGGTGTAATTTGTTCGTTCAGGTTCTCTTTTTAAAAGTAATAATAAATAATGTTCTCCTGTTAAAAAAATGGAACCATTGCAATATTATATACATAGATAAGGTACTGAGGTACGCGTTTGTTTCAGACACTTTTTGTGTTTTTAAATGACTTCAATTTTTTTTTCTGTATGTTACACGATTACTCCGACTTTTGCGACTGATTTCGATGATTATTTTTTTTCTTGAAAGAGAGCTACCTCAGTAGTGGTCCCATTGAAAAATGAAAAATATATTCCACCTCTACGAGTATCAAACTAGTGGATGCATCTAGTTAATTGGTTTTCACCCACTTCCCGTTAATTGATTTCAATAAAACTTGGCGAATAAATGTAATTGTATTGGACTTTTGCGGTCGGTTTTTTTATAAAAAACTTATTACTATAAAGCTATATTACTTTGATTTACAGTGTGTAATAATAAAATTGGATAAAGAATTCTACTGTTTTATAAGTAGGGTTTTTATTACGAACGTCAACTAGCTATAATGCATTATCTGCTGTAACAACGTACAATCATAACGTTACCAATAAAGAAATATAAATTTGTATAGAAATCCCACACAAAATGTGCACACTCAGGAAAAAAATGTTGTTGGCTGATAGCCAATAGACGTGTTTAGTTCCATTAACAAAGTTTTATTTCCATGGAACTATGAAATGATTTGCACTTTGCACTTTGGTAGTTCTAAGACAAAAATAAATTGTAACCTTTTTATAACCTCTTTTTTATGACATCAAAAGTTTACTTATCGGATTTTTATTGGCAGTACTATATATATGCCAAGTTTTATAGAAATCGGTTAACGGAAAGTGCGAGAAACCGGACTCATCCTCTAGTTTGCCACCCTTAGAGGTGGAATATTTTCTTCAAATTTAAATGTGACCACCACCACGACCAGGTACCTTCATTCCTATAAAAATAATCATCAAAATAGGTTCACAAATGTACAAAAAATGCAGTCGAATTGAAAACCTCCTCGTTTTTTTGAAGTCGGTTAAAAATTTTGCTATAGGAAAAACACCTCTATCCGCTCTCAGTCAACATAGTATTTACTAAGTGCAAGGTCGAATAGAGCATTCATTTTATTTTAGCTGTCATAAATATAATCAGCATCTGAGTTAAGTTCACGCCTGTGGTAAATCATGTTAAGTTAGGCTCTATATTGCAGTTCAACTCTCATATAAGTACTTAATTATAAAGTATAAATAAATTCCAAAACCTCTAGCTTCACTTGTTCTTGACTGTAGAATTCCATACGAAGGTTTTATGATTACATTTAAGTAGAAACAGGTTCTCAAGCGCAGGTAGACACGCGTTTATCTATAAATTTATACGGTACGATATACATGATTGTATCACAAGTCCTAAGCCTCTGTAGACTTCTGTGGCCATGCGGTCAACTCTGGTTCGGCTCCCGGCAGGATCAATGTAGTAAACAAAGGAGCTTTACATAATTGCTGGGTATTCTGGTTAGGTTATGTTAGCTAATTGCATAACTCTGGTGCTCTCCGTAGTATAAGGTACACCTAGTTCAGGACTGGATCGATACCTTCTATTAACACTACGCCATATGAATTTTTGACCATTTTGTGTTTTTATTCTTTTTTTCACAGTATTCGTTTTTTTTTGTTTCTTTTTCGAATTTTGTTTTGTGTTTCTTTATTTTTTTACACAACATTCGGAATGCATAATATAGTAAATAAGGCTATTTACGTTAAAAACAGAAAATTACCAAAAATTTAGTTGGCGTAGTGTTCATCGGAGGTATCGAAATATTGGGTATGAATGTTTAAAAAAGGCAATTGCATACGATATAGATTTCCATGTAGTTTGCAATCATTTTTAAATATGGCCACATTATTGTTCTATAACTACGAAACTGTGTAATCGTTGCAAAATAACATTTAAGATGCACTTGACAAACATTTTGGATGCAATTGGCGCCATTGCATCTCCACAGCACGCTGACCGTAAGCCGACTGCACGCTGGCTGGAAACCACTTATAGCACACGCAATCGCGGCCACGCGTACTACGTTCCCACTCCATACCGACAGATTTTTTCGCAATTTTGATACAACCGGAACGAAACTAACGCGATTCCATACTTAAGCATAAAACCCAGTTAAAGTGTTTTACTAACACTTACAAATTGTTACTACGCTGTAACAAGTCAAATTTGTTTTGCATAAAATGTATTTATTCATATTTTCCGGTCAAACTTAATTCTCTCATTGGAATTTCTTATTAGTTGCCTTAATTACTTCATGCTTTATCTATGCTCTTATCAAAATTCTGTAATGGGAGTATACTAAATAAAATTCAACAATTTTAATAGTATTTTAATGGACCTTCAGGCATGATTTCTTGCTCTAGAAGTAAAATTACCATATTTATAAGCCATCTTTTATTTTAATTCATCTCCACGAGTGTTCTGTAGGAACGGTCGTAATTTTACTGATATTTATTTGTAACCGCAATACGAAACGTGAGGACTATTTATTATGTGAAAACAGAAGAATATTTTACACAGGCACATGACAACATTATTAAAATTCAACAAGTCGTTGAATTAATTCCATGCTCTCTTTTACGACAAAACTCGAACAATATAATATATATCTATTATAATTTATAGTCCTTAGTTACGAACTTTCAGGTCGCTGAGAGCTGTGCAGTGTTAAACATTTAAAATACTCGCTTATTGCTTGCTACTCGTAATAAACTTTTCAATTCCTCAATTACTCACATTTTGGTGCTGGATTGTCGACAACCTGCTGGTTCAACTGTTTACACTAGAGCGCAACACTCACTAAACACTTCAGATTATCTGCGGCACTTAACATCGTAATGTCATTTCCACTCGCGAACGCAACATCGACTGACACAAAACACACGTCCGATCGCAACGGCTGATGCCGGGGCACTGAAGTCTGAAGCTGTAACACCCTCGCTCCAAAGAGTCCTAAGGACGAATTTCATCCGTCCCCTCATCCCTTCCGCTTTTCCGACTCGCACACTACGCATCGCCACTTAAAAGATCAACGCGAACATATTTCCTATTTGTATTAATGAATTTTATTCACCATTGTTTTAACCCGACAGATGCAATTACGACCCACACTCGTGTCGTGCTCGTGCAATTAAAAACATTTAGATGATACATACCGACTACGTAGTTACTGATGCAGTAAAGTGAACTACTTGGTAAGAAACAAACTGTCGTTACACTTTGTAGGTAGAATAAATATTTTATGTAAGTAAAAAAATTGGTGCAAATCTGTGTAATATTTTACTCTATAAAGCACGAAAAATAGGACACGCCAAACGTTAATAAAGCCAAAGCGTGATTTACATTTTAAACATCCTGCGCTTAGAAAGCTAACCGGAAGCTAAATGATTATCCAGAAAAGTCTGGCGTGAGCTCAATCTTTCAAACGGCAGCTGTCGATCTGTATCAGCTTTCTGATCAATCCATTAACGTTCAATTCAAAGCATCGAGTCCCATTTTGGGCGCCATGTTCAGAATTTCAAATAATGGCTTAGGCCAAAAGAAAAAGTAATTCTGATAGTGACTCACATGATATTACACTACGTCCCTTAGGCAAGCAAATAATCTTTACTAGCAAGTGTACGCGAATCCGTTTAGTAAACCATTGATATCAATCGAGTTGACGGGTAAAATATAATCTCCATACTGTCATATTCAGCGTAAATCGACTTTTTTCTGATATATTTTATACTTGTCCACTTTTACGATACCAAGTGACAGGACGAACAAGTCGTGCACCTGGTGTTAAGTGACACGCCTGGGCGGTAGGCGTGTCGCTTAACACCAGGTGCACGTTGGCAATTGCAGTGCTACTCGGCCCTTTAAATCGCAAAGATCTGAGGGGCACTGCCACAGCGCCTGTCACCCTGAGACATAAGATTACAAGTCACCAGCACCCTTATTAGCGCGATTATGCACTGCATCCGCTTCTTATTCGTTCCGAATCCGAGACTATACAAATCCGAGAAATTACGAATATCACTTGTACACATAGAGATAAAATGATCCCTGTGACATTTCGAACCGCCATTTCTCGGATTCGGAAATTATACGAATCGGACGTAATGCGCAAACGCTCTAACCTAACGTAATGCTCACATTACAGCTTGGCGGCAGAAATAGGTAAGGCGGTAGTACTTCCCTGAACGGACTCTTTCACAAGGAGCTCCATACTACCATTTTATATTATATCCACTAGTACGTAATGCAGAAAGTAGCGTGATTAGTAATTCAAGAAACGAAAAATTGGAATAAGATACATTGATAACCATAATAAACTTCTATAATTAAGATTCCTGTTGATATTCAAAATGAGTCATTTGCAAAGTTTAAGTGTAATATAATTATTATAAAATATGTACCATAAAATTTAATGTAAATAAGCCGCTTAGTTCTACTCTAAAATATTTTTGCATAATAATTGTAAATGTTAAATGTTAATATAAATAACGTTTCTTCACAGCGAGTAGGTATGTCTCAGGATGCAGAAACGTGCGGTTAGGGTAATTTAGAATCTGGGCCCCAGAGTATCTTTGAGAGATAAGTTTAAGGAAATTAACATTCTTACACTAGCCTCACAGTACATTTATGAAAATGTAATTTATGTTAAAAGGAATAGTAATTTCTTTATGAAAAATAATGACAGATATAACATTAATACGAGGAATAAAAATAAACTAGCTGTTCTTGATAGTCGTCTTCACAAAGTCACAAATTCATTTAAGGGGCAATGTATACGCTTCTATAACAAGATTCCGGTTACAAAATTTGCGTTTCACGAAGATTAAGACTATAGTGAAAGAAAAACTTTATACTAAAGGTAATTACATACAACTTACAACTTCTGCGTACTTGGATGACAAAAATCCGCGGTAGTAACTCGCTTAGCTCATGGAGATAGTCTCGATCTCTGATGTTTCAAAATAAAAAAAATATATTGTAAATGTTGAATGTGTACAAAATGTTATTTACAAAGAGCAATTCCTAGAGTTTCTTGCTCATTCTTCTCAGGGGAATCTGCCTTACGAATGAGCGGCAGAGTTTAACCAATGTGACGATTTCAAGTGTAATAATGCTTACCTATGAAATAAAGATTATTTTGATTTTTGAATTTTGAACTTATGTCACACGGAGCCGAGACATGAACATTAACAACAGGCCTCATCCACAAATTTAAAGTCGTTTAGCGTGCCATGGAGCGAGCTATGCTTGGGATTTTTCTGATGGTCCGAGTAATGAGGTCATACGTCAGACAACTAAGGTGCAAAATCAGTAAGTTTAAGTGGAGTGGATCTGACATGTTTGTAGAAGGACTGATGGCCGATGGAGCAGAATTGTCCTAGAGTGACGATCACGTCAAGACAAACGTAGTCCTGCGGCAAGATGGACGAACGACCTGAGAAAGGTTACTGGCAGCGGCTGGATGCGGGCGGCACAGTATCGGGAAGACTTTGGGTCGTATTCTAGAACTCTACTCAATTATTGATTAATAATATAATGAATTATTCGCATGTATTGTAATAAAATGGACAAAAATATTGACAGTGAGAACAATTAAGTATTATTATAAATTCGTCGCTGCAGCATTACAAGATGTGGCATTTGAAAAAGCGAAGATCGATCGAATGTAACATTGTACAGGCACGTGTTATTTTTCTGTCTATAAATCACACAAAAGCCCAAATATCTCATGTAATTAGACATATTTAAGCAGTTTATTCATAATTCTTGCCAAGTTTTGCTTTGGTTTCTTCAGATTGCCTGTTGTGTTTGTATATTTTGATGATTGTTGTTAACGATTATTTTCAAATAGTGTTGTTCTTGGAAGCGCACATATTGTCGATATTCTGTTATTAAAATAATTCACTACGAGGTTTTTATTATTTTACTATTATTGTTTTTACTATTTCAAGTTTACCTACAAATCAAGAAACAAAATGAATGGTTAGAAATAATATAATATAATAGTGCCGTATAATAGTGCCGAATATAAACATTGAATCAAAGACCATCTTTATTTATTCGCTTCATTTTGAAGAGTCAAATTTTAACATAACTTTGACTTTAACTTTGCAATGCCATCATTAGGTATATTGGCAAATATTTTTATATTTAATTTATTAAACAAGACTAGAAAACAAAATTATCCAGTCGTTTCCGATTTTTTCGAAAATCTACTAAAAATTCTTATTTTATAAAGCCAGCAACACAATGACCATGTTGGTCCAACGTTGCCGGGTAAAGGCCAATACCATCGTATAGACAGCCTATTTGCCTTGCCTTGCCTTGCCATCGTTCGGTGTCACTCGCCTAGCTGAGCGAGTGAAGGCGCTCGCCTATGCTAACGTGTTCGTTTGACGTGTCTTGTCACAACTTGCAGTCGCTCGTGACTACTTGTCTCACGTCTTAGAAGTGTTGATTTTTCTGTACAAATCAAAGGCGCTCGGTCAATAGTAGTCAATTGACATTGTATAATAAGACATGCATGCTATTTAATATATGCGAATCATGTTTATACTAACTGTCTCTTGGTACATCTCCTGTTGTACCATGTTTTAAGCTAATAAACGTGTGATAATAATATTATTATTGATAATATTACTACTTTCATTTATTCCCAAAATTAAATGGAAGTATTAAAGATTCACTTAAATCAGTCACTGATATTAATTATACACCAATGCATAAATACAAAAAAGCCTACACTGTTTAAAAATTTCTCTATGAAAATATGAATCTTTAGGTTGGAAATGTCTAGGAGATCTCCAGATTTATATTTAGTTTTCACTTTTTTATACACTCTCAAATTACATTTTTTCTGTGCAAATTCACTTTTCGTAATATTTGAGTATTTGTAAACGTAAAACAATAAATTCAAAATTTTAATGTGACATTCCCGGATATTTCCAAATGGAATATTGATCTACTTTAATTAAATGATTGCATGTCGATAATGACTTATCGATAGATTATGGTACGACATTAAAGAAATCCGTCATTTGTTCGTTCAATTTTTATTTAGTTATGCACGTTCATTCCGTAGTTAGGGCACCTCCTTTCTTTTAGTTTTTTTTTATCCTCTAAGTTTATAATAGTCACTGGAGTCTCATATCTACGTCTCCTTGGAAAACCTTTTAATGTATCAGAAGTGGAAGAAGTGCGGTCGTGGCGTAAATTGAGGATTAGGGAATCAGTGATACAGTGGCGTAAGTAATGACGAAGTGAATCAATGATACTGGTATGTAAGTACATTCGTTTTACATCACACATGTATAGGTATTGCCTAGTTTAATCAGGCGCACAGAAAAGAGGGACTTATTGTTTATAGTTGTATTGTGTACGAGTATTGGATTTGAACCTGTTTTTTTTTTAAAGTAGTTACTTAAACGTTGTGTAATTAACATAAGGTACGATTTTCAACAAAGATTTTCGATCTTTTGGTGTGATATTTGGTGGGATATTAAAAAAAATACTGTTTTGTAATGATAATAAAGAACAGGTATTTTGGTTACATGTTTGCCTCTACTAATTGACTGTTATTTCTTAGATGGATAAACTACTGAATACTTAAATGTAAAGTGAGAGTGTGAGAGCAGATCGGTACCAAGCGGTGCAGCTATCAGTTGCAAAAGTGTAAGTGTATCCATGTTTCTATGGACTTGAGAATGTTCATATGGGCAGGCTGTATTCCGCGGGTGGCAAACAGTAGCCATTATATGATTGAAAGGAGGGCAGGCCCTGTCCAGTGTGTGGCAAACGGTAGCCATTATATCGCGCGTTCAAAGCGATACCGTCACTAAACGAAGATCTCGCTTTTTCAAATTTAAAGTTATTTACATAAACTTTATGCGCGTTTTTTCCAAAAGGTGACTTTTTCGCTAGGTGACGATATTGATTTCAACATGCGAATAAGTCATAGGAGAGCAGGTAGTGTACCGCGGGGGTACAAACGGTAGCTAAGAGCCGTGTTCTTTGTATGGCAAGCAGTATTCAATAATTCATCCATTCGGTCGACCGTGTCTCTCGGATGGCAAACGGAGACTAGAATTGGAGTGCTTCTGTGAGCTGCTGTTGGTATTATATACTTACTTGATTTCAGCTCGTCTGTGATAGACGGCATCCAAGTAATTTAAAAATAAAAAAATAATAATTAAAAAGTTAATACTATAGAAAACAATAAATTTAAGATTCTGGCATTTGCTCGGCATCTGAATTGAAATAAATTGAAATGGAAAATGATATCTTACAGTTTGGTGTACAAATAAATAATAATGATTTATGGTATTGTAATGAGGGGTAACTCAGATTGCGTAGCGAGAGGTACTTCTAATAATATAAACCGGGATCATCTTAAGAACTTTGGTTTATTTCACCATTTTACATATTTTTACTTTTTGGTTACAAATCAATAATGTATTATGTCAAGATCTTCTGTTTTCTTATTTCAATCCTTAACATTCTAAATATAAAACTATAATTACTACCTATATTCAGCCAGCAATTCTACTCATAGAGTAGAGCCTAGTCTACAGTATCTATCACAAAAATGTACCAATAATGGCGACAAATACTTTCATGTACACTTCTAGAAATTATGGTTTTCATTGGTTAAGATTACTACATTTAAAATATATTATCATTTCATGGCATTTAAATTACCTATGCCAAGACTAAGATGTCAATATTATATTATTGAAATTAAATGAAATACTTGAAATGCAATATTTTGAAATGAAATGAAGTATTTATGTAAAATCATGTTTAATGCACCCAGGTGATTTAAGTTAACTGAAAGTGTACTTTATTCACCCAAGTAAATTAATCCAAGTGAATTAAGGTAACATACCGTAAAATTCACTGCTCCAAAGGACGTTAATATTATGTTTAATACATAAAAGTGGATAGAAAAGAACTTTTAAATATTAATCATATATAGAAGAATTGTAACTTAGTTTATACATTGGCGAAAGTTTAAAGTAATACAATTAGGTAACTGTACCAAACTAATATTTTAGAAGAAGCTAGTGCCTACTAATTATTAGGTTAAGGCATTTCAGTTGTCATTTATTTTCGTCCAATATACGTTGGTTAGACAGTAAGGATGTGTATGTTAATTCCTTGAATAATTAAAAAAAATTCACGCAAGTGGTTGTGTTAATTAGGCGACAGAGTGTTATTGAATTTTTTGATAGGTATTAAGTCTACACTTTGTTAATAATCAAGATTTAATAGCCATTTTTTCCATTTGTTTGAATTGTCGTGTTGTCAAGTTATTACGTTAAAGAGTGTTGCAAATGAGTGGAAGTAGATAAAATGAGTAAAAAGAATCCTTGAGCGAAACTGACTTTAACTCCAGGGTGTAGAAGTTTGTAGATGCGACGACGTTTTAGGGGTATTTCATATTCGCTCGAGTTTATTGTCCTTATGAGTACTGCTGTGGCTGCTTTCAGAATGTATACGGATGTATATATGACGCATCCGAGAGACTTTCGATTCTTTGTGCAGAGCTTATCATTGGAGTTTTACTATTATATTTATATTACATAAATTACATTATGAATTATATTAATCAGTCGTAATTAATAGTTTAGAGACGCCCATCTGGTTGCTTAGTCTACGAGTTAGTTTTGCGGACCAGAAATCCTTTTACAGAGTAATACCACAGTTTTTAATTATAATATTGTTGTAATACTCGTCAGCAGTCATAAAATAGCATTGTATTTATTTTACGTGTAAATGCATTAAGTGACAATATTCTGATGTTACTGGGTAGCGAGATAAGAATCTTTAGGACGAAGTTTTCGAAGAAGAATTATGTAAGTAAGTATGTATAAGTCTGAAAGAAAAGAAACAAGTAGCACGAGGAAGCAAGGTCCTGAATTATAATCCGTTTTTGGATTTGGAGGGAGTTCTACGCGTAGGAGGGATGCTGCAATTTGCAAATATCAGCAGTGAGATGAAAAATCTCGTTATACTACCACAATGCCATCGCTTAACGGAGTTAATTATAGAAAAAGCACACGAGCTCACTTTACACGGCGGGGCTCGGGTTACACTCGCATTTACGAGACAAAAATATTGGATATTGAAGGGATATACAACTATCAAAAAACATGTTCACAAATGTGTGACTTAAAGAAAACAAAAACCGACAATGTTGAAACAAATCGTGGGAGAATTACCTGAAGCGAGGGTCAATCCATCACGTCCCTTCCAAAACACCGGAGTGGACTTCACTGGTTTTTGTCCTTTTAAAAGCCAACAAGAGCCGTGGTATAAAAACCTTAAAATGATATGTGGCTGTTTGTTTGTATGGCAACCAAGGCCATACATTTGGAGCTAGTCTCTGATTTATCGACCACAGCATTCATCGCAGCACTACGTCGAATGTCCGCGAGAAGAGGGACTCCTAGTGACATTTATTGCAACAACAGACGCAACTTTGTCGGAGCAAACAGAATAATTCAGCAAGAATATCAAGAAATCATAGAAATCTTCAAACACAAGGGACTACAGCAAGAGCTAGTCGATATGGAGATATCATTCCACTTGAACGCACTTGCATGGCCATCAGCTGGAGGCCTTTGGGAAGCAGCTGTCAAGAGCTTCAAATTCCACTTGAAGAGAGTCATTGGAGAGCAAAAGCTCACCTATGAAGAATACTTCACCTTGCTAACCCAGATCGAAGCGTGCCTGAACTCAAGGCCATTGTATCCTTTAACTGATGACCCAGATGATCTAAATTACATAACTCCTTCTCACTTTCTGTCCAGCGGTCCAGTACTCACACTTATAGAAACTGAAAGAGACTTACGAACACGCTGGCACCTCACTCAACAAATACTACAAAATATTTGGAAGCGATGGGCAGCGGAATATTTAACACAACTGACATCAAGGTCAAAATGGAAACATCCAACAGAAAATATAAAGATCAATGACGTCGCCCTTGTACAAGAAGAAAATCTTCCACCAGGTAAATGGATCATGGGCCGAGTGGCAGAGTTACATCCAGGACAAGACAGCTTTGTACGAGTGGTCACCCTAAAAACGAAAAGTGGATATATAAAAAGCCAGTAATCAAGCTATCTAAACTTATAAGTTGCGAAGATGATGCTGAAACAAGAAGCAACAAGAAAACGATCACCGGCAACACCATCAACGAAAACAAGTCTCAATCACAAGGAACAAGAAGAAGTACTGGAAACAACAAGAGAAGCCTTTTCACATCAATGATCAAGACGTTTTTGTTCTTCTTAACTTATCTCTCAAGTTCTACAGCAAACGTCAACATTACAAAATTCCAATCAAATCAAAGTCTTTACTTTGATAAGGTAGCAAACATGTTACTAATCAAGGATGAATGGAAGCTTTTAATTTATTATGAAATGGAACCTTATTGGAATGGAAAAAGAGCACTCGAAACATATATAGAAACATTGGACAGAGCGTGTAAAATGATACAGCAACAAACCCACTGTGACGCGTTACTCATCCAATTACGTCATGGCATCGAGGAACTCGAGTACTACGATCAGCTGCTACTAAGTGAGCAATTAAGCGAACAGACATCCAGACGGCGCGTGCGATGAGGCCTTATCAACGGTTTCGGATATCTAGCTAACAGCCTGTTTGGAGTGTTAGACGAAAGATTTGCCGATGAATATAAGAAAGACATTCGTTTATTACAAGAAAATCAAAAACACATCGTAAATCTCTTTAAAAATCAAACATCAATAGCAGAGTAGGAAAACAACCTTTTAAAACGCATGGAGAGCACTATGAATCAACAGTAGAAAGTAATAAACCAACATATGATTACTTTGGATAACGCAATAGAAACGCTGAAGAATAAGGTACAAATAAATAACATCGTTAATGATTTCACAATTGGGTCGATAATGGCAAACAACTTGCTCGGCAACTTAAAAAACCTTCAAAATACACTACTGGATACAATTACAGATATTCATCAAGGACGTTTCAATGTACATTTGTTGACACCAGATCAGTTAATTGAAGAATTGAGCACTATATCAAGTATATTACCAAAAGATGTTTTATTGCCGATTGATAACATACACTCTGATTTAAGCAAGTTATACAATTTAATCAAGATAAGGACAAGGATGCTGCAAGAATATCTACTTTTTGAAATCAAGATACCACTAATAAGTAGAGAAGTTTATGAAATTTTAAGAATAGTTCCTGTACCGCAATATAATGAAAACAAGGTTATTACGTTATCACCAGTATCAAATTACGTAGCTATGAACATCAAGAAAGATAATTTTATATCAATGAGCGAAATGGATGTAAAATCTGCTACGTTCAGTCCGAAACATATTATTGTCACAGCCAAAAACCTGAATATCGGATGAAAGATGACAGCAGTTTATGTGAAATGAAAAATAAAGAATGCAAAACAAGTGCAAGTTTATGTAAAGAAAAATGGTAAGAAAGTTTTATTGTAAATAGTTATATATACACATGCTGCGCGCAATGTCACGTGCGAGTAATGTGTGGAGATCAAATTACGGCGCATCAGCTGACGGGAGCAAGGCTTCTAAGTATAAATCATGGGTGTATAATCAAGACGGAAGAGTTTACGATATATCCTCACAAACTTCATACAAGCGAAGTACGAGTATCACCGGATTTATACACCCCGACAATAGCACCAATCAACCACATAATTAATATCAGCATCCCTTCATATAAACTGTCAAACAAATCTCATGAAGAATTTAAAGAAATATTATCATCAATAGAAAGCAAGATACAAGAAACGAAAGCCAATGAGATTCTGCCAGATACAGTATCATTTCAT
Source organism: Hyposmocoma kahamanoa (assembly GCF_003589595.1). Lineage (NCBI taxonomy): Eukaryota > Metazoa > Arthropoda > Insecta > Lepidoptera > Cosmopterigidae > Hyposmocoma > Hyposmocoma kahamanoa. Next base: position 498,384 of record NW_020653716.1, read on the forward strand.
GACATCCATCATTATGTGATGAGTTATGTTATATTGGTAATAATTGTGGTGATCGGTATGGCACTTTTGGTACGGCGCTTTTCATACAGATGGTGCTGTACTCTGCGAGAACAGAATGGCAATACAGTTCAAGGAAGAGAACATGCAGCTCCGGCACAAGTAACGGCAGCAGCGGTGGTGGCGGCGGAGGGAACACGGCGTGAGCGGCGAACAAGTTACCGAGACGCACCAGACGCGCGCACTTTCAATACCAGGAACAAATCGACAAGTCCCGTGTTGCGGAAATATCACATGTTTAATTCTGAACTTGCCTAATTGTTAAAAATATTTTTTTTTGTGTTTTTATTAATTTAACATCTTTTTTTATCTTGTTTCATCTCTGGCCCGGAAATATGTACGGTTAATACCGCACATTAAGTATGTTACCGGGTCAGCATTTTTATGTTTAGTTACAATTTCTACACATTTGCAATCAAGGAATTGTCATAAGCTAACGCGTATTTTATTTTATAATCAAGTAAACGAAATAAATACCATTTTTAAGATCAACAAGGATTCTTTATTTATCAACATTATAATCAAGATAGTTTGTGTAGCAAGAACAAGACGCGAACATTGGTCCTTCGAGCCGGATTTCAACCAGCGACCTATGGATACGGTAACAATGCAAAGATAAATAATAACGCGTACTCTCTAGCAAAGTCGCTAAAACTGTCGCTAGTGTACAGGTCCTTTCATTTCCACCGTGGCCCAATTACTGGATTTCAAAGAATTATTAGTGTTATGACTTTAGACTTAAATTATCAAAGTGAATTATACAATTAATGAACATCGTGCTGTACGAAAAGTATGTTAAATGTGGTACAGTGACCGCAATCATCGGACGTTAATTTATTCACAAAGACTAAGTACAATGTTGGTATAGATGTTGTCTAAACAAGACTTACAACATTGAAAAAGTGATATACTTAGACTACGATCTTGTAATAAATTAACATTGATGCCTGAAGTAATAATATATTTATTTGGTTATTTATTTTGCCTAAAACCTAGTCTAATCAGTTTATCAGACAATTCGTGAGATGAACGTGAGTGATCTCAAGCTTAATATAATATAAATAATTTGTTAATTTAACAAAAAAAAGCATCACCGTACACATGCATTCTTTAGAATTCAGAATATCTTTACATGCCGGTCAAGAAATAGGCTCACAATGTCTGTACATACTTTAAATTTTAAATAATTACTAATGAATGTTTTGGAATAGAATACATTTAATTGCCAGAATACAGAAATTATACAAATCTTAAGTAAAATTGGGTACATTGCATTTTAATCAACCTGCAAGCAGATGTGCCAATATTAATGGATTTATGTTTGGTCTCTGTAGTTTCAAACTAGTGTACAAAATTTGTAAATATACTATTTACTACTATAGAAGCAATGCGTCAAAAATCATTTTGTCAATTGTAATTTAAAAGCATGTCCTTGCAACAATTTAATTTCATTTGTTAATTTATCAATTTATTATTATATATAATATAAAGTTGAAGCAGTTATTCTCATAAATCACTTTATGGCAACGAGTTATACCAAATAAAAGATTCATAATTTTTGCTTTAGTTTACCTTTGAATGACTTTATCACAGTGACAGTGTCTTAAAATATTGAGGATGAGAGTCGACAAATACACAGATATCCCCAATGTACACGCGTGGCAAAGGCAATATTATAATTATATGTTTAGTATTTTCGAACAACGATTTGCAGCTGTTAGAACCACGCACCGCAAATTCTCAGGCATAATTTTAGGCAGGCTTTCTTTTGCAGTCGATGTGTTGTTACTGTTCCTCTCTATTGCCTTATTAATCACAATATTTGTAAATTGAGTTTTGAATAGACTGATTAATATCAGGAGATTGATTCCTGTCAATAGAAGCAGCTGTCTGATAGGATAGCCAACAATTTGGTAATGTGACAGCAATTCTGTTATCTGCCACTTAGAATAACTAGCAAAATAATTCCTATCTTATGTCAATTGAAGTTGTTAGTAATATAAAATAAAATTATAAGTATCAACAGAATGGAATTTACTGCAAGTCTACAACGAAATGGCAAACTATGTAATTACACATGTAAATTATGTTTCGTACTGCCACCATGCCTGTCTCTGCCGCCAGGCTGTGGTGTGGGGATTGTTGCGTTCCGGTTTTGAGGGGTGTAGATGCTGATGAAACTGTAGGCACTTGGGATTTGTCAACTTTATGTCTCAGAGTGACGAACGCAGTGGCGGTGCCCCTCGGATGGTTTGCGATTTGAACTACTCAATGGCACTGCGCAGCATCTGTGAATAAGCGTGTAACTTGCCACTGGGCACACGACTTGTTCGTCTCGTCATTTTCCTTATGCCATAAATAATATATATTTGTTACTTGTGGTCTTGGTGGTCAACTTACAAACCTATATGTATATCCATCCACCACTATACAGAATAATATTATTCTGAGCGTCATTTAAAGTAGGTACAAGGAGGGAGGTATTTTTAAATTTTTTCACGCGGTTCCTGCATCAGCAACAAAAAGGAATCAGAGTCTCACACAGGTGGGAATGATTGAGCTTAGCTTATTTAAGTACAAATACACTGATCTTGGGATTGCTCCTTAAAAAGTTAAGTCCATCATTAGTTTACATATAACTAACATAATTTAATAACATATCCATAGCCAGTATATTTTTTAAAATCTTCTGTTGAGTTGTACTTTCTTATATTTGTGCTATGAGTTAAATTTGTTAATACTAATTGAGTGCACAATATGTCCTTTCATAACTTTTTTCTATTTGTTAAGGTTTTGATTATATACAATTACTAAATTCAGGCAACATATTTTGACATTCTTTTTTACAATATGATTTTTTTTTTGTTTATACCTTTAACTTGTTCGTGCTGGAAAGGTGTTAATTTTAACATACACATATTACATGCATTTTATTTTAGTTTGTTTTTACTGTAATTTAAAATCAAAGTTGTAGAAGTCATCGAGTTATCTTCCAGGACAAACAGCTGGTGATTGTCTCATGTGTAAGAGGTGCTATAGCAGGCACCATTGTGGGAGCACTGCCGTGCCGACTAGTTACTCAAGAAGCGACTGCTCCTGTGTTACCTGTGCAATTGTAGAAGAAACATGAGGACATGCTCTCCACTTGTCGAATGACCGAGCTTACTCCGGAATGAGGACATTCCTTAAGCAGAATGGCCGTCTGTTAGCGTATCGTAACATTATTTTATTTTATTCTATTAGAATACTTACTCTGCGTCATCAAGAATTAGTTTCATCGAAATAAGAAATAAATCGATATCATCATCATCGATATCAACGGAGCGCTGACAGGCGGCCGCCATTGCGAAAAGCAACTTTGACTAGAACAGACGTGTTTTGTTTTGTTTGGATTTATAGTGAAAGATCTTATAATATAATTTATAATAGTCATTTATAAGAGTCTCATTTCTATGTCTACTTGGAAAACCTTTTAATACGTGATAGAATTACACTACAGATTCACGTTAATAAAACCAACTATCTATATTAATAAATGTCTCTTGAGCACACATCAACAACAAAACTTTAACTTGAAGCACACACTGAAGTAAACTTTTGACACGTATAGTTTACAGAACGGATATTAACGGATATATTTAAACTGGGAGGTAGTTGTACAAACCATGGACTCCAAAACTGAGTGAACCAAATTTTGTCATGTATAATATATAGTGAACGCTAAAGTTAACCGATAGGTTTAATCCTGGGATTATTTCGATCCTACTTAGGAATCGCTGACCGCGAGAAGTTACTTTCCGTTCGACTTTAACTTTGCCTTTTAACGTTAATAGTGTTACGAAGGTTGTAGGTGTAAAAGTTGTTTATTTTAATCTTTATTTCTACTGACAAGGAACAGCTTTTGGAATTTGTTTCGAGGTAGGTAATTATATAAAAATCCTCGCAGACAAAAGTGTTCGTACAAGTACAACCAATCTGTTAAACAAAGACATAATTATATTGAATACAAATTATTGCTTATTAATTGGTTTCAATTAAGTACTTTTCCCGTTTTTTACAAATTTGCATATTATTCATAAATGAAGAGGGAAATTCGCGATACACCGAGGTCGATCTCAGAGCATTAAAATTTATACCTTATTCCAATTAAAATAGCATAAAACATACATTGGTCAATTTAACCTCCTAAATGGGTGGCTAAATCTATTTTTAAATATCGTCTTTGATGCCACAGACCACGGAAGAAAAAAACAGTGGCAGCGTCTCAAGCCTCGAGTACTATCAGACGTCTGACGCCAAAACTTACAGTATCATAATGTCAAACACTACGAAATCTTAATAATGATTGGTCGTAGTTTCTAATTCCAAAAGATATAGCCAATTCTGGGCAGTTAATATAGTGAAAACTTTACCCTGTGGGCACATCGTTGACAATTCAATACTTATCATTGCAATATAGGACCTTTTGTTTTTATATTAATATTTCATTCAATGTGCAGTCATCTAGCGACAATAGTTATAGCAAAAAATCTATTATAATAAACAAATTGAAAATTAAATAAAATAAGACTTAACGATGACCCACCATGGATTATTATAGGTGTGACTCATTTTTGCGAAATAAGGCATTTTTCCACGATTTTAGAGGTTTTGCGCGAGATTATTGACACGACCATAACGTATAAAGCGAAAATGGTGGACTGAGCTCAAGTATGCGGAACTCCGCATACTGTTGGCATACGTGTTACGTCCACTAAGCCCTTCAACTGTATTTATTGTTCTGTAGCGGTGACTAAGATCGTGTTTATTTCAATGATCCAATGAAGTAAGTTTTTCTTTCCAACTGTAAAATCCTTTTACTCCGACACCGCAATTTAAATGAGCATAATATAGTCTAAACAAAAACCCAAGAGAAACGCCTTGAAATGCTCTAGGCATATTTACATAGGCACTGTGATAACGATCTCGCATATATTGACGTCTTTATGGGAACTTCTGTACAATAACTTAACTTGAAATATATACGTATAAGTTTTTGAAACATTCTATATTAGTTATTTTATAAGCGAGGTACGTTTAAGGTTATCACAGGTTACAAAAGATTTAGTCAAGATTCAGTACTGGGACAATAACAACCTGTCCGGAACTTTCTCCCGGTCATCGGTCCACCATTGCGTTGTTGTATGTAGTACGAGCCATGTACTCCACCTACGGTGAAGACGGGCTCGGCCTGCGGCGCGTGGTCGGCCTCAGATTACGGAGTGTGCTTATGCTCTTCGGTGGCACAACCATTAGTGTGAGTGCTTGATGAGGAAGTTTCAGATTCGATTACCGATTTGAGCCAATTTATGAAAGAAAAATTTTTAAGTTGGTTCTGATCGGGGTATTCTGGGTCCTTAGAGTTATCATTAATCTGATACTCATAGTACAGAAAATTCCTTAGTTTGAGACCAGAAATTTGGTGTGATTGTCTGGCATTTTTTCCCTAAATACTTCTATTTGGCATAGCTTCCAATAAAAAAGAATCGAACAGAGAGAAGGTCGACATACAACAACGCTATAAGTATCTCATTTCCACTACACTAGAAGTATGCCTTTTGAACATTTTGAACAATTGTGAGATCTTGTACTCGTGATAGCGCCTCCGTATACTACCTACATACGGTGGCTTGACGAATTAGAGCAAATTTTTATGCGCCACCAAACAACGCTTGTATAGCAGCCATATTGAAAAATGGCGAAAAACTAATGTTGGTCACAAATTGTTATCCAACACACCTAAAGACACTACAAATCAATTTTCAAAGGGATCAGCGCATTTCTTTTCTACCGCCAACGAACGCTTGTATGGCGGCCATATTTGAAAATGGCGTAAAAACCGATTTTGTGTACAACTTATTCTCCGGCACTTCTACAGGCCTTCTCATGTCGATTTCCAGCCGAAACAGATAAGTCTTTTTCGGCAGGGATTTTGAACAAAAAATAACGCTTAAATGGCAGCCATATTAAATAATGGCGAAGAAAAACTTTCGACCCCAAATTATGATGAGGTCGAGGATGTAGCATGCACACCTAAATAATGCCTATTCACTCTCGCCTTGAAAAGGTCCAAGTTATAGCGTTCGGGGAACAAGTCTGCAGGCAGGGAATTCCACTCCCTAGCCGCTCGCCATACAAATGTGGAAGCGAAACGCTTCGTGCGAATCCGGGGAATATCCACAACATAGGCGTGGAACCCCCGCTCACGTCTATTCTCCCGGTGATGGAAAGGGGAAGGCGGAATCAAATTATGCAATTCCATCGCACACTCTCCGTGATATATCCTGTAGAATATCGATGAGCTGGCAACTCTACGGCGGTGTTCAAGGCTCTGCAGCTTTGCCTCTACTGATTCCGAGTCACCTATAAGCCTCTTAGCATGCTTGTCTATTGAATCCAAGGTGGCCAGTTGGTATTTAGCAGAGCCATCCCATAAGTGGCAGCAGTACTCCATACACGACCGGCTTGTGCTTGATACAGCTGAAGCAATTGTCCCGGTGTGAAGTATCGCCTCACGCCTGTGTTTTGGCCTATAGTCACTGGAAGGTGGCTGTGTCCTGACACCACAGTTTCAGGGACCCGTCACTGTAGACATGTTTACCACGAAACTGTGGGCCGACGTCCTCCTCGCTGCACTCCTTCGCTCCTTGCGCGAGGCGCTGACATAGGGCCACCTGAACCATGTCGGCCTCGGGGCTCCGTAGCGTAGTGCGTCCGTAGTAGTCCGTGGTGCGTTGCTGGGCGGGCCTCTCAACCTTTTGCCGCTTGTGCTTGCCTCTAGAAGGTATGGTCTCGTCAAGGCGGGCACGTTTGGCAATGGTCGAGGACCTCTGCTTGCTCTCTTCCGGTTTGCTGTTAGAAGGGAGGGGGGGCCTTCCAGTGGGGTGCGCGACCAACCCATTTAACCGTGCTGATGCAGTTCCTGGGCCACTCGCGCCACCCACTGGGGACCTCGCCTCTCCCTCCTTCGGCAGGGGGTTGTTTGTAATGCGACGCTCACGTTCTCTGCGTCGGCCTTTCTTGTTTTTACGAGCAAGGCGTCCCCTGCTCCCACTGGGGGCCGGAGGTGGACGCTCGCCGTGGCCACTAGTCCCTTCCTTGCGGATGAGTGCCGTGGCCTTGGGTTTGGGCTGGCGACTCACCAGGGTCCACCCTGCTTCACAGCCGCGTTTGAAGGGTTTAAAGCGGGAGCCGCAGAACCTGGGGATTGGGCCACAACCGCTGATGTGGTGCTAGCACCAACATCGATGCTCGGCTGACCTTGGGGTTTCCCCTTTGGCCTACCACTCACCGTAGGGCGCAGTGTGTTTTTGTTTGCTTGTGGGCCACTTTTGGGTTTCCCCTCCAGTACCGCCGGTTTTGTGTTTTGGGTATTGATATTTAACAAAAGACGATCATTCGAATCCATGTTATTATGTTTATAGGTTCACTCTCCTGACTTCCCACCCACCACGGAGCCCGCATCTTTGAGGATGTCCCATTCGGAACACCAGGATTGTCAGGAGAGTATAGGTGCAGGAGTTGGGAGCTCACTGCGCGACATCGGGGGCTCGAAATGTGCGGCTGGCTGACCTGACCAAAGTCAGCCAGGTGTCCCGCACATACTCACCCCGTCAGCATTGCCGAGTCTGTCCCCCCCCCCCCACCTCGCCAGTAGCCCACTAACTGGACACAATGCCATTTCCCTGTGGTGGCTAATCACAGGGCTACCGTTTAGCAGGAAATCAGGGCCAAAATATTGCTTGCCGGAGTCCCCACCCCGCTCGGGTTCAACCCCCCAGGATTCCTTCATCCGTGCGTACGGCGCTCAACTTCGTAGGCATTAACGCAGGAGGGTGTAAGTTTAGACTGCCCACCACGTGTCATGGTCCACCCCCAGAAACGCATGGCCGGGCCGTGTTGATCGCTTCACTCCCTCACTGACTATTCTCAGACTGAAGCCGAGGACTGTTGTTGGCCCCAGGGTGTACCGGCTACATCCTTGAGCGTTCTGTGATAACATGTTACCACAGACTACTCAAAGACTTCAAACACGTGGAGGTGGAACAACTAACACGGGGTGTGTTAGTTAGTTAGTGGATGTATACAGCTTTGTTGTTTATTATTCTGAAACATACGCACAATGTTCATATCTCCTAGCCAATTTATGCCTTTATTGCTTTTTTAGTGGCGAAAATATCGTTTGTACGTGAAACGAAAGTTTTATGTTTTAAAGCACCTTATAGTATAAGCTAAAGGCACATATTACCTATGTACAAATGGTCCCCTAAAAATTCGACCAGAGTGGTAAGTAACAAAGAGCGCAGTTAACCATGTGTCACCCATATTTTGTGACGCGTACGAAGCAATAGGCGTAGCAGGAATAAAATATGATATTATTGTCTACAACAGCTGGAGGTCAAATAGAAACAGAAAAGAAAAATGAAATGGATTGGGAAGACGTGGTATTATTAAAAAATTGAAATATGTATGGTGCTATTATATATATATAAAATAACCTTTAAATTCGCAAATGTATACGCTAAACACTAAGGTCTACTACACAGCATATTAAAAAAAGCCAGTAACACAGGCCTATTTACATAGTATGAACTCCAATCTTCGCTTAAAGTATATAACCTTCCTTCTGTGGGAGTGAATAAATATCTTTATTATTATATAATATCTTTATTATATCTATATTATATTACACTTTTGTTAAAAGCTGTGGTTTCGCTGAAACCCAGTAAAAGTCCCTCGCTCGTCTTTGGGACTGGCCGTTCGTCACGTCGCAAATTTCAAATGACGAGCCGGCACGTATTGGCCAAAGTCGAGATAATCTGCGCAATTACAGATAGTTCCCGACAAGCCCCTACCGGGAATAATCAACAATTATTACTAGACTTTGTTTTCAATACGGTTAAAATGATAGTCTTACTAGGCCATGCGGCAACGTCAGGCATTGAATGAAGCTCTGAAAATAATATGAACTTCATTATACGATTCTTGTATAGTCTGTCTTTTTTGAAGACGGAGTAAGGCAACATTTGTAGGGTTGCCAGTTTTCATCAAATTTTAAATAATTATGTAGTTGTTGTCGATAATTGTATCGATAGATTGTGACAGAAGATTAAATTTTGCCTAAAATTACTGAATTGTGAATGTTACGACGTTCTTTATTCTTATTTTGACAGTTGGCCAACTAGTATAGAGATACATTTTTATTCATATATAATTAACAAGAGTAGCCGGATTTGATTATCTACATATATTGACTAAAATGAAAAACTTTAAAATATGTCTCCTTTTCGTAGTTTTCATAAACATAGCTTAGAGACAGTGTATGTATGAATGAACTTACAAAAATTGACAATTCAAATGGACTTGTGCTCAGTAATCGGATGAACAATGGGTCGAGAATGATAAAAAAAGTGCGGCTACTTATTCCATAAGCGTGAATAAAATCGATAGTCGATAGAATATTTATCGACTGCAATCACAAGCTGCTCGCAACCGGGCAACACTTTTGCACAATAAGGTGTCATTTTACTCCATCTTCAAAAAAGACAGACTATAATAATGTTTCCACGTGTTATGGATTTTCAAAGTCCGTGGAAAAGTTCTATTATCTTGAAAAATTTTCATATTTAAAGCTTTTGGTCGAAATACAATAATTATTCATATGCAGACATTGTCAAGTATGAAGCTACAAAGCTACATTCTCATCAAGCCTCATTTAGTTTCGTCGAGTGTTACTTATTTGACAGTAATTGTTTCGGACGAAGCACGGGAATAGACCCCTTGACACCTGTGCACCAGTTTTGCAAAGTTCCCTAAGCTCTGAAAAAAGCTGTCGTTCACCTTTATATTCAAGAGTGGGGATAAAATCCACTACCAGATACTTTTGCCTACGCTGACGATACTTACAACACAACACTGACAGGCCAAAGCCAAAGCAAAACCGAAGGCAGGAAAATTTAGATAATTTTTATACCATGTTTCGAGAATATCCAACTACTACTTAGTTCAGGGCTCGGAAACATATTTTAACTATAATTGGCACTCTTGATATAATCAGGCCTCATCTGTAAAATGCCAACTTTTCAAGAGAGAAGTTTAAAGATAATACAATTGAAATTAGTCTTTAATACTCTTTTGTGCTGTTGGGACCACATGATCGGGCCAGAAAGAACTTTTCCTACTCATTTTCAAGCAGGCCTCTGATTCTGAAATGAATGACGACTTAAAAATGAAATTATAACTGCCTCTGTGGCCGAACGGTTACCATGCCGGACTGCTAAGCAGAGGTGCCAGGTTCGATTCCCGGGCCAGGTGTGTGAACGAATTGTGTTTTGTGTTGTACAACTGTGGATTTATTATAACTCATCGTGTAACCTATTTTTGAACATGTATTCAAATAAATATTTTTTTTTATAATATCTAGTGACGGGACGAACAAGTCGTACGCCTGATGATAAGCTTCATGCCTGTCCTGAGTGGCACTACAACTGTTATTTGCAGTGCCACTCAGAGCTCCATGCGGACCAAATCCGGCGCAAAAGGTTGGAGGGTCGGCGAAGATGTTACAATTTTCTCCGTCCCCCTTCAGCTGGCCCAGGGCACAATGTTGCCCGGCCGGGGAGGTACCCAAATGCACCCGGTTATATTCCATTAAGTGAGGAGGTCCCGAGAAGGGAGGGTGAGTGGCGAGTCTTAACGGGATTCCAGGAGCCGGCACCTGTGAGTGAGGGTGCATACACAGGTTTTTAGTGGGTAGGCCTCCGAGGAATAGGAATAGAGAATTTTCCTGTGTATAAAAAAGTGCCACTCAGAGCTTTAAATCGCTAAGATCTGAGGGGCACTAATACTGCGCCCATTACGCTGAGACATAAGTTGACAAGTCCCATGTGCCTATAATTTCACCAGTATTCCACATTTTTAGCAAAATCGAATTATCAATACATTATCTGGAATCAGCGAAGCGAAATATACAACCCCATATAAACGGTTTTTTTACAATTTATTTAGTTTCAGTTTTATTGTTAAGAGTTTATACAACCAGGGGGTCGATTCAGGACCTTACGATAATTCAGTTGTCGAGCGATTCGATTTGATATAGTACGATTTCTTTTCATTTTTATTCACAACACCCGAATCGAACGTCAAACTATCGTTTACCGAATAATGTTTGAGCCTTTGCGTAGCATCGAAAGTTACCGAACGTCCTATTGTATACAAAGCATGAATGTAATATGGAAATCTCTTAAATAAAGTCTGGATTTTGTTCAATTTTATTAATTTTAGTCTTCAAAATGTATATAAAAGAATTTTCATTTTTCTTATAATCTATTTCGCCGACTAACTCCGTAAACGCTGTAGGATAACGATATCGTATCCAAATCCGAATCGAACGTTTAACTCGAAGTTCTGAATAATTCGAAAAGCGCCCTCCGGTTCGAGAATGATATCCAATCAAACGATTCGGTTAAAACATCGAAGAGTTCTGAATCGGGGTCCTGAAATGCCTTTGGTTGTTCTCGCATAACAGTGAAAGTGTTGAATCAGTCCCTTTGGAAAAAATGTATAGTAAAAAAAATTGAGAATATACACTGATTACTATACGGTGTGAAAACACGATTCCTAAAATTTTCCACGATAGCAAAAAAAAACACAAACTTACCTCGAAATTTTACAAGAAAACCGCTACATTCAATAGGTACTTTACGTACATCAATGATTTTTTTTTATATCAACTGAAGTAAATAGAACACGTATAGTATACGATATAACTTGTTTAGAGCTTTGTCATTTGGTTAGTTGTTTACAGAGTTTTGTCATTGTGTAGTAGATTAAGTGGTTTCGGCCTTCACTTTGTGAATTATCTATCATTGGAAACAAAATTTGGCTAAATTTAATATTTAATAGGTAAACAAAACATTTATGTAATATGTAAGCTGTATGTTTCTTTAAATAAATAAATAAAAAAAAAATATATACATTTTTGAAATGGCTTTAATTTCGTTTGTAGTAAAATTAATTGTGAAATAAAGCCAGTGTCCATTGCGGCAGGCTCTGCCCAAACAAAATTGATCGTTTTTATTATTACGGGAAAGATTTGGACTCGAGCTGAGGTAGAATCGACTCTTAAGCAAAATCAGCGCAATTGACATTTTTCAAAGAAAAATCTTTAGATAGCAATATCTCGAAAGTTACCAAAATGCAAATACGTTAGTTATGACGACGTTATATATTATATTATTATATAATAAAGTGACAGGAAACCTACGACATTACGACATAAGTCTCTAGATGTAATTGAGTTGGATTAGTTGATATCCCAACAGGTTCAAACTTGCAGGACTGTCTGGTTAATGAAGGTTGATTAGAAACTGACGTTCAACCAGATTATATACACAGCAGAGGTAGTCTATGTATCTATCTAATATCCTAGAACTTTAATATAAAATAATATCTTTTTGCCCATTTTACTCAGACGTAGGTAGACGAAAAGAATAATAAATATAATAATGGTATGTACGCCGTGAGGGAAGGCTCCTTTCGTACCCGCTTGTATATCAAACTGAAGTAATCTTTTTTTTAATTACCCTATAATTGGACGATAAACAGGTAGTCAAAGGGTAGTCATATATCCTTTTAAAACGTTATTGTTCTTAGAAACAATATTTCGGTTAGCCGGTTACTTTCATTTATAATAATCTATGGACTGGACTGGATTACAAGTATTTTTTAATAAAGTATATTATATATATTTTTCCATATGGTATCAAGCAACGGGATTAACATGTCGTGCGCGCGCGGTATACGACACGTCTGTCCATCGCAGTTGCAGTGCCACAGAACTTTAAATCGCTAAGGGTGCGCCCTTAGCGAGTTCCTTTTATGTCGTGATGACAGATAGTCGTGCAATTTAAAGTGTCGTGTCTTGTATATTTAAATTAAGTTGTTTACACATAGAATAAAATTATTAACGTTCACGACTTTTTTGACGTTACGACAGACGTGTCGTGACAATGGAAAGAGCTAGAACGACAGTCGTCTGACGATAAATAAAACGTCACGATAAAAATGTGACGACAAATAATCGCAGCTTTAAATGATTCAGTCGCGCAAACGACAAGGCAACTGCCGTGAACCGATAAATAATCGTCACGATCTAGTGGGAACAGCTAAACACGACAGTCTTTCAACGACAGATAGTCGTGATATGGGAACAGGCTAGACACGACAGTCGTCCACCGATAAATAAAACGTTACGACATAATAGAACGGGTCCTTAGGTTCACCCTGAGATATAAGTTGACAAGTCTCATGTGCCTGTAATATCAGCAGCACCTTACTCTTCAAAACCAGAGCACAGCAATGCTCACACACCGCTAATCGGCAAAAATAGGTACTTCCCTGGACGAACTCTTTCACACGAGCTCTACCGCCACTGAATACATAAGTAATAAATGTCGTCTGTGGATAAAAACCTTTATTTTTTTTCCATCCTCTAAGGTTTTTTTTTCTTATTTCTTAGCGCTATGGCGTCCAGCCTTTGGCCATACGCTATTTCGATTGAGTTGCCAATTGTTCGCCGTCGCTGTTGTTGTTGTGAAACTTTAATGTGGGTTTTCGGATATTAATAGGAAATCTCTTTGATATGTTCTCCTTAGGGCGCATTTATTCGACACGAATTTCATCGCGCATCGCCGAGCGGAGTCCACGTTGCCGCCGCACAGCAACAGCGTGCGTCTAACTGTCATGGCAAAATACGCCCTATTCATTTAGCTTTTACGTTTTAACTTACACGAACGTCCCGGCCACGCGGATTCAGAGGAGTTTAAATGTTGTTGCCTAGTAAATAGAATTCAGATTCGCCATTAATGCACATGAAGGCGCGGTAATGGGGCGATGGTGGCGCGGCGGCCGCGCGAAAACTTTTGCCTCGTGTAACTGGGCGCTTAGGGATTCACCACACTCAGAAAAAGCTTTATGTATAATGCAATAAGAGCGAGAACGACGTTATGGTTATCGATAGTCTGAGCCAAAGCGAATTGCTCAACATCTTTTTCGGCCTTATTGCATGGACGTAAAGTTTTTCTTACCGCCATAAGCCGAATCCGTGTCAATAATATGGTGACTTAAAAAGTAATATTCTAATACCGGTTATTAACTATTTGTCCATTAAATTTAATTCTACGCAGATAAGTCTTTTCAGTGTGATGAAATAAAAAAATTTCTCTGTCCGTCCAAATGGTTTACCATGCCATTTGTGACATTAATGGAATACATGTCTGTGATATACGAGCTGTACTTAAAAGCAGTCCATATTCCGGAAAAAATATGTCGCCTAAAATCCGTATTTATGTAACTAATAAATACATAATTGCAATATTTATTAGCTACATAACGTGATTTTATTACTATAATGATATTCATATATATATTTTTAAATATTCCACTCGTTTGTCCTATATAAAACCGGGATACATAGCCCCGGTTTGGTGAAAAAGTCGCTGGTTATTTCAACCGGATCGAAGGACTTTCTTTGTGTTTATTCTATCTTTATGTCAACAATAATATATACTTGTTTGTACTTATTTATAAGTAAGTCCGTATTCATTAGTTCTTACCGACACATTTTCAACGATTATCACATTTATCTACTCTATACAACATTACATTACATAATCGTAGTATAATGACAACTATAGAATATAGTTACACAGACTTGTAATTCCAAAATAGGTACAAATACGTGGTTATTGCCTTGCCCTGTCAGATCGACAGGCGGGTCACGTAGAGGAGTCGTACCAATGTCCAACATTATTACCAACTCACCTAAAACCTCCCATAATAGTCAAGATAAAATTTTATACACGTCTCACATACAAGAAATATCAACTAAAATACGTATGTAGCTTGCTGACATGGCTTAATATTCCAAACTAATATTATAAATGTGAAAGTAATTCTGTCTGTCTGTTACATTTTCACGCCTAAACCGCTGAACCAATTTCGATGAATTTTGTTATGGAGATAGATGGGACCTAAGAGAAGGACATTCCTTTTGCCACAAAAATAAATCTTAAAGGGGGGGGTATAGCGGAAAAAAGTTTGTGTGGAGAACAAATAAAAAATTCGAAAATTAGTATAGTACAGTAGGCTATTCGAAATACTTATTCTACACAGACGAAGTCGCAGGCTCCAGCTAGTTTTAGTCTTGCACATCTGTATGAAAGTCCGTTCTATAAGTGTCAATAATTCGTTATACGGGAGAAGATTTACAAGATTGTTAAAAAGTGATTTAACCCATTAATACGAACAACCATGGCGCCCCTTTGAAATCGCGAAAACAATGCAGCTTTTCCACTAATTTTTTTCGAGTTTTTAGCCGACTTCGAAAAAGGAGGAGATTTTCAATTCGACTATATTTTTTGTGTATGTTTCGCGATTACTCCGACATAATGAAAGATTTCAATTTTTTTTGTTGGAAAGGGGTACCTCAGCAGTACCTAAGCCCATTCAAAATATTCCACTTATAATGGTGACTGGATTTCACCCACTTACCGTTAACCTATTTCAATAAAACTTGACAAATCGTTGTAGTTACACGAACTTTTGAGGTCGGTTTTTTTTTTTAATTTAATATAACCTGCTTTAACGTTTAAGAAAAATCATAAAGACACGTATGAGAAGGCTCAAAAATAAATCTTCGTTTACATTATCATAACCTGCAGCAGACAAGCAAGGTTAACTATAGTTTTGAAACTCTTCTTAGAGGAAAACCCATGTACAGAAACATAATTTGGTGGTTCCAATGCAGTATCTGCGTAGATTTAGAATTATATAATTACCTAAAAGAAATCACTTATAAACGACAAGGCCGCCTATTTCACATTCATTTTTTAATGAATTATTATAAAACGACTTATGTACTCTGTTATTATTTATTTGTGAATAAAGTATAAATTAGTATTGCATTTAATAAGTAAAAAAATATTAGTTTTTGCAATTGTTACACATTGAAAATAGACCTATCTTTTCGAATCTAAATCACTATATTATTATGTTGGATTTGGGTCCTATTGGAGCTTTTGGAGAGGTATTTGTAAAAATATATTCAAGAAATATGTGTTTGTTTTTGAAGATTTTTTAATAGAGAGACAAAG
>NW_020653716.1:569633-592110 GCF_003589595.1 Hyposmocoma kahamanoa
GCCACTCGGAGCTTTAAGTCACAAAGATATGAAGGGCACTGCCACTGTACTAGTCACTCTGAGACATAAGTTGACAAGTCCCGTGAGCCTGTAATTCCACCAGCACCGTTATCCTTCAAAACCGGAACTAATTACTGTTCACATTACTGCTTGGCAGCCGAAATAGATAAGGTGGCAGTACTTCCCAGGACGAACTCTTTTACAAGGAGCTCTGCTGTTACTAAAATACTACTTGATGCTTATGTTAAAATGAATTAAAAGAACGAAACATAGAGCAAAAAATAACGATTTCGACCAAGTTAAGAAATGCAAAAAACTAATTCTTACCATAGTGGATCAGTGATTTTGAATTGTAAGGCAGATGAAGTACATATAGTTTTTGAATTCATTGCTAATTTTGTTGCAGGATTTATGGCTAATCTGAAATAACACATTCTAATTAGTTGCATAAACACAATAATAGGTTATGTACAGTAAATACCGTAAACCGTACACACATACCGTGAAAACTGCTTAAATATTGTGAAATTAAACATTTTATACTAAATTTTATCGTAAGTAAAGTAAATTATTTAATATTGTTATTATAATGCAACCACAAAATACGAAACACCAATTTACGTCCCATTACACGCAATGAAACGTCAAACGATCATACGACTAGAGGTGGGTGATAAATAACGTCACGATGAAGAATCACGATGATCCGCCGTCAAACAGTATCACCGTGACTCGTTCCGAAGGAACGACGTTCCAAAGTCACATAGGTGTTCCTCCGTTCCAATAGCTATCTCCGTCACTCACATCACGACATACGTATTTGATATGATGCGCGATCTCCGTTCCGTGGTGACTGAGCGCGCCACTCGTTGTAGTTCTCTTCAAATCGGGCCATTTCGGCGATGGGAGTGAATGAAATAGGATGACTTTCTTTGCTCACTCAGAAGGGTCGTAGATGCTTATTACTACTAGAAAAGGCGGATGAAAAAAATCTGCAGCAGTTATTATAAACCTATTTATGAACAAAGTAGAATATTTTTGTATATTAGTTCTATTATAGGAAGAGTTGGTATTTTATATTTATGTATAATCTACTTTGTGTATTCTACTAGAAATATAATGGCATTACACTTTATTGCTATTTTTAACAATCCAAAGATTCGAATTTAATAAGTAACAAACAAAATTACGTTAAATACAAAATCAACTTTTTGAATGGAATTGAAACTTATTACAAAGGGAGTAAAAACTTAAACAAATCATTTTATAAAAAACGGCTATAAGTATTAGAAAGAAAAGAAGCCGCTGGCTAAAACCGTATATCGTGATGTAAGTTATAGGCGTGACAAGGTCACGGAAGTAACAGTCGTGACAAAATCACGATGATTTTTCACTGTGATTTTTTTGGAACCGGAACGACAGTCACGGCGATAGAAATGTAACGCTATTCCCATGTCTACATACGACCCAAACGTCAACACCAATGTGAATAGACATAGAAATTATTTTTCGTTTGTTGTTGTGAAATGGAACACAAGGAAATTAAAACCAAGAGATTCGCTCTGTGCATTTTGGAGGGAAAAGTGTCGTTTTTATTTTGACTTTCAATTATTTTGTGAAATCTAGTTTAAAGTGGAATAGGATAGTGCTATTGTACCTTAATCGAAGATTAAAACGCTATATTATTCGAATCTCGAACTAAAATACCCGTATCGGCCCGTTCTAAGGAATTCCGAGTCAATCCAAGCACGCCGCCTTAAATTGCCTATCCTCTTTGTGGCGGCCATATTTACAGAAACAATTGAACTTCATGTTTAGGCTGATGGCTTTGCCAAAGCTTTAATAAATTTAAAAAAAAATTAAAACCAAGAGAGATTTGCTCTGGACCTTTTTGAGGGAAAAGTGTCGTTTTTATTTTGACTTTCATTTATTTTGTGAAATCTAGTTTAAAGTGGAATAGGATAGTGCTATTGTAACTGAATCGAAGATTAAAACGCGAAATTATACGAATCTCGAACTTAAATACCCGTAACGGCCCGTTTTAAGGAATCCCGAGTCAATCCAAGCACGCCGCCTCAAATTGCCTATCCTCTTTGTGGCGGCCATATTTACAGAAACATAATTAAACTTCGTGTTTAGGCTGAAGGCTTTGCCAAAGTCTTAATAAATTTAAAAAAAAATTAAAACCAAGACCCAGTCATCCAGTGTTCTCATATACCTACTTAAAAGGACCTAACAAGAATACAGAATACCCTACTTACTACTGTACAATGATTAATTATTTTAAATAATCTCACTTTAGCGCTGCTGTCTTGAAATTATTACATTACAGAAACTAGACATATTATGTAATTGATATTGGTAAGTTATATTTAATTAAAATATTATATAACTTGTTTTGGAAACAACCAATTTTCCAAATTATCTAGTCTCTACAGCAAATTTTGCTAAGACTGCTATTAGACGGACTGTATGCGCGAAGTCGACATGATTGACCCAGTTCAAGAAATCCCTAAAACAGCCCATTCACTATCAGCATGGCAGTCCGCCGCGCAGGCAGAAGACTGCTCACACCTTAGAGCATATAAGACGGGAGGCGCTATAAGTGTTATTTCTGGAACAAAACTTTCTGCCACTTTTTGAGGGGCGGAGAGGGGGTAGTAGTACAAGGAAGCAGGTGCACTTAAATGCAAAATTGAATCGTGTCACTATGGTCTCACACAAACAAAAGTACTAACAACCTACACACAATAACACCACAACAGTAGCTTATTCTTACAAATACACAGATATAACACACATTCATGTCATGTCCGTACACAGAATAGGCCCATAAAAATAAATCGATTCTCATGAATATACTAGAGACGGAAAGTTATCGACGTGACGGTGTCGATATGTATTACGTTCTGGTTAATCATGTATATGAAAAATGTAATTCCACCCTTGGCTAGACTGGATGTAGTAAATTTCTTTTTCCAATTTTGTGCGTAGTGTAACAGTGGTATTGTTTTACTTGTATTTGCCAAAGGAGATTGCCCATTGACTTGCCTATAAATGGATGACAATAAATACAATCCAAAGTGTAATCCAAAAACCGCGAAAAAATTTCCGAAGTTTTTTTTTTCACTTTATGGCTTTTCACGGTCAACGTTGGAGCCAATGACAAGCTTGGCCGGAGTTAACCTATACAAACGTAGTGACATGTACAGAAATATAAAAAAAACTAAAACATTTAAGTTAACCTGTAAAGTCATTGCTGCATTGCTTAATTTTTTTGCCACAATTTAAAAGCCCAAAAATTATCATATTCAGCTTCTACTAGAAATAACAAAATGGACCACATTTAACTGCTAGTGAAAACTACTTGAGCACAAGAGTGATGGAATAGTCTTATTGTCAATATTAATCAATTTTATAGTATTATGTTCATTGACCTACCAAGTTATGTTGAATTTTAAACGAATTCACTTCAAGTAATAAGAGTTGTGCAGATATATAGGTATACATACAGATGTTGTAAATGTGAAAATGTCTCTCTGTTGATAGTTATGACGTGTTGTAAGAAAT
The DNA here is from genome assembly GCF_003589595.1 of Hyposmocoma kahamanoa. Taxonomy (NCBI): domain Eukaryota; kingdom Metazoa; phylum Arthropoda; class Insecta; order Lepidoptera; family Cosmopterigidae; genus Hyposmocoma; species Hyposmocoma kahamanoa. The sequence continues at coordinate 573,204 of NW_020653716.1, forward strand.
GTATCGACGTTTCGAATTTCTAGATTACAACTAGACGTAAACTCAAAGTTTCATAATATCGAAAACCGATTTATAAAGAAACTGTTATGCTTTCAGGGGATTTTTGTTGCTTATTACAAAGAAAAGATTACGTTAGTTTGTTTTGTATTCCTTTTTTTATAGTATTCCTAAAATAACCTAAAAAAAGTACATTTGGGATTACAAAAATTCAAGCAAACATTACTTCGGGCAAATAAAACGAATACAACAATATTTTATTAGTTATTTATATGTAACTTTTAATAAAAAGTCAATTTAAAAATAAGTTTAACATTAAATCAACTCTATAGTTTCTTTGTTCTAAATCTAAATATTTCAATCGCTTGTGGTTCGAAAATTGAAATTGACATAACGGGTCTCTTTCTGTCTTTTGCGCATGTCTTGTGTAGGATAAGGACAGTTAGCTATTTGGTTACTTTTATTGCTTTTGTAATTTATGTGTATTGTATGTATGTACTCGTATATACACTTTTTTTTCTTACAGTAAGGCATGATTTATATCAATTAATATTAAACAATTACAATTTATTTTCATTATTTATAATTTATTACATTATTATTTAATATACAATACGACGAAGAAATCAATTTGAACTTCGTTATTATATCTGTCGATAAAAATTTGCAGGTAAACGAGCGCGTCACTTCTTTATAACGAAAAAACAGCGTCCATGAAGTACTGCATTTTTTGTCTATAGTTGCCTTAGAGGATGGAAAAAAATAAATAGTCTAAGATAGTTGCCTGTTAGTAAATGGGGAACTTCATAAGCATGCTTATGTCAAATGTTGGAATGTTTTCAAATATTTTTTATGTAATCGATAAATTGAATCAATGTGATCATTGTGAAAAAAATGTCCTAAAATAGAAAATTAGCAAATAATGTAAAAAATAGGCTTATGTATGGAATGTAATTCCACTCTTGGCTTGACTGGATGCAGCAGAGATTTTTTTGCAAGTTTGTATAGCGCAAGACTCATGGAGTACTTGACGTGAATTCGGTAACAGAAATGAAAAAACATCTATTTGAAACATTGACTTACAAATAAATTTGAAAGTAGTATTTATTGTGCGATAGTTGTTTTGTAGTTGTACCTTGACAGAGGGGATTGCCTATCGATGACACCTCCAGTCCCATATGCTCTAAGGCTCACACAGTATCATGCGCATGGCTCGCGTATGAAGTTTCGCAGGATGCATTGCAGGATTGAGTACATTCATAATCCTGCATTACGCGGTGGACGGCAATGCGGACTGCAAAAACGCGCATACACTCATAATCCGCACTAGAGAAACCCTGTATCGCGGGTGCCATAGACACACTCATAGACAACCACAAGTCACACCCAAACCCACGAGAAATAAATGTAGGCCATACAAATATTTTTCCCGGCACGGGAATCGAACCCGGGACCTCTGTGTGGCAGTTCGGTATGATAACCGTTCGGCCACGCAGGCAATGCAAGATAATTAATGCTCCCTTTTATGTCCATTTAGGGATTTTATTTCATTTTTTTCCATCCTCTGAGGATTTTATGCACTATTACCACCATTGGCGAAAATCTTAGAATATTGAAAGCAATTTTTTTTCATCTTCTAAAGCGAAAACTCAACATTGTCTATGGTTTCGTCTCACCGCTAAATAGTTCCTATGCCATGTTTTGAAAAATTATTAAACTTCCAACATAAATCAATCTAAGTCCAAGAAATCCCGTATTTAGTACATCTTTTTTTATATAAATTTATACAAAAAAACCCTTCAGCATGAACTTAGTGATATTTATATCACTAAGTTGATACTGAAGGGGTTGAAGCTATTGGAATATGTGTCCATTCATTTGCTAGATTTGAAATTAATACTCAAAGGACAGAATACTCTGAAGATGAAACAGGAGAACAGCAATAAGACTTATTCTAGTTCTTCTGTATTTCATACTAGTTACTACCTACCATATTTCGTTCTTTAGTTTATGCTACCTAAAGTAAGGATTTACTTTTGTTAAAATTTAGATTAATCAAAGATAAGATTAAAGGCTTTCTTTTGTATCTTTAAATTTATTGTTTTACTCATAAAATTTCTCACCAATAATCATGGCTAATCACTTTAAAGCATTTATCTATAAGTCTAGAAAAAGTTATCAAAATCGCTAAGTGTAGAAAAAAATGATTAAAATCCCAAAAACCCGTTTAAAACTCTGTAAGTCCAATCTTATTATTGGTATATTTCTTCTAGCAACATTCATCAAATTATTCATGCTATCAGACGTTTTGCACAAAAATCCCCCAAAACGTTACTCTTTGATCACCCTTACTCTTCAAAGATTTCGTATTATAGTTTCAAAGACTACTAAAACAAAATGATAGTTGTACAATATCCAGAAATGAAAGAAAAAAGAGATTTCTTGAAATGGACCATTCATATCTTAAAGCAGGGGTTCCCAAACTTATTTTGTCTACTGCCCACTTTGAGAATAAATTATTTTTTAGCGCCCCCACTTTTTCACCTACTTAAAAACCACTATAACTTCAAATTAATTTAATGATTGTGAGCTATATTAGCGGAGATTAAACATTCATTCTAAACGAGACTTTTACTATAACCCGCAAAAGTTAACTTGAGACCTGAGCACAGTAGGTAGTACACAACCGCGCTCAGGTCTCAAGTTAACTCTTTCGGTTCTCAAGTTAACTCTACACCTGCCAATGAGAATTATTATCAAAACGCAACTTTATAGTATTCAGACAGAGTATCTTTTATTCAAAATAAAACAAACATAATCGATTCTAATATAAAAACTTATGTGAAGGATGAATCTGATGCTGTTTAATAAGTTTGTTGATATCAGCAACATGCAAACGATTTCACTTTTTAGTAAGCAGCTTTGTCACAGCACTAAAACCACGTTCACACAAATATGACGATGGGAATGCTATCAAGAATCGTTGAACGATTGACCACAATCCAGGGTACAATTGCGGGATCGGTTTTTGTAGCCAAAATTCTTGGTAGCCATTATTTCCTCGTCTGTTGTCGATTCTATAAGTTCTTCTTCCAGCTGAGGTGATATTGCAGTGTTGACATTTGAAAACGGATCCAACACCCAGTCTGGTATTTCCAAGTTCAAAATGTCCTAGTATCGTTCGGTGAAGTCAATGTGGAGGTTTTCCAAATGTTGGCAGTAGGCAAACAAGTCGTCGTTACTGCAGGATACTGATAAATTCGGAAAATTGTGAAACTCGCGTCTGCCCATATTCTTTTTGTGTAGAAAAGTTTGGCTGCGAAAGCTACAACGATATTTTTTGTTTTAATTAAATTTAGTTCATCGCCTTGCAGTTGGAGATTCATGTCGTTGAACAATTTATACAGGTCTGTCATGTACAATAAGCTATATCAGTCTTTGATGTAATGAGCTTGTTGCGCAATTCTGTATCTTTAGTTTCCAAGAATTGCCTCTTGATAGCCAACGAACTTCAGTATGAAACAACAAACGGTTGAAATCTTCATCATTAGTAACACAAAGCTGATGAAATAATCTATCATTCCAAGAGCTGTTACGGATTTTATTGACTGCATCGATGACACATTGCAGTGAAAGAAATAGTCGTTCACTTAAATTTCTAGCAACCAAATGTTGTCTATGAATAACGCAATGTACAGCAAGGACATCTAGAATTTTATTTTTTAAGTTGGCTATGAAGCCTTTATAGCGTACACCGTATAGGGCACCCTGTCATAGCCGGAGCGTCATCCGTAGCAACTGATATAATATTTTTCCAGAGAATCTCTTTCTCATCACAAAACTTTTCCAATGTATTAAATACGGTTTCGCATTTTGTATCGGTCTCTAAATTTCTAGCAAACAATAAATAATTCTTCACATATTTATTCATCTTTAATAAACCTCACGTAAGACAGCAACAATGCTTCATTAGTTGGCAAAGTGGACTCATCGAGCTGAATTGAGAATTGACTAGTCCTCAGAAGATTGCACAATGATTCTTCAATGTTTTCAGCCATTTCATCAATTCGTCTTTGCACAGAATTATTACTCAAAGGAATTTTTCGGATAATATCTGCGGCCGGTTTATGAAGCACAGTAGTTATTACTTCCTTTATTGCTGGCAAAATTAACTCTTCTCCGATATTATGTGGTTTACCTTTTTAAGCAATTAACAAAGAGATATTGTACGAAGCTCGAAGTCCGTCGTCATCTTGCTTAGCAGCCGCCGAAAATAGTTTTGCTACACTTGGCTGAGTATTATGCTTCTTCTCTAGGTCTTGGAAATATGCTACATTCCTGTCTTTCTTATCTGGATGCATTTATATAATTTAATATTTATTCAAATGATCTTGCAGTCTTGAAGGCTTCATTTCATCATTCGAAAATGTTTTTAGACATGGAAGGCATAAAGGCGACGATGGGTTTGTGGGATTTTCAATGAATCCGAATTCAATATATTCCGCACAGTATTGCCGTCTCTTCTTTTTTACTTCCGACATTGTTTTGTTTTGAGAAATACGTAAGTAAGTGTTGAACTTAGGTACTGCTTATCTATTACGCGCGAAACCGCAAATAAAAATAAAATAAATATTACATTGTTTATATAGGATTGCATAAGTAGCACGCACCGACAGGAATAAGACAAACATGCATAAAGTCGTTAATCTCATTCGACACTCAATCGTACTCAACAAGTAAGAACAAGTATTCTATGAACCAGCCGATTGATACATAAATGCACAAATCGAGTTATTTAACAAAAACTTGTTAAAACATGATTGCCCGCGGTCTGTTATCTACGAAAATTACCTATCTAAGAATACTAATAGGTAACTATTAAAATGCGAAACTGTGTCTGTTGCCTTTTTATTTGTTTGTTTGTGTCTACTTTCATTAGTTGATGTTCACAAGTTGTAGTCGAGAGTCGAGAGCTCAGTCGGTGTCTAGGGTCGTATTCTAGAACTCTACTCAATGCTCAAGTCAGGATTTGAGTATGGTTTAAAGCACTCGAAATCATACTCAAGTCCCTGCCATTAGGGTCGTATTTCCAGTGCTTGTGTTTCCAGTGCAATCCTGACTTGAGGATTGAGTAGAGTTCTGGAATACGACCCTAAGAGTCTTCCTAGATGAAATTACAAATCTCCCCCTAAGCCTCTACACAACGACCCCATTTTTTTTCTGGGTCTCTGACCGCTCCCCTGTAGGCCTGCAGCGCCCACGGGGGGCGTTATCGCCCACTCTGGGAAAGGCTGTCTTAGAGTATGGAAAAAAATAAAATTCATTTGCACTACTATCAACAGCGCGTTAAAACATACACTTTTGTTCGAATGTCGCCTCCAAATTGTACAAGATCCGTCAATATTCAGCAAGAAGATACGTACAACCTTATACAACTGCATGCAGTCAATTTATGAGCTCGATGTGTCGAAATGGAAGATGTTACTTGTAATTTATCACTGTATTCAGAACATTTATGATTCCAAAAGCTGAAATAAATATAATAATATCACAAATTTTATATATTATATTAAATATAATAAATGTTTATTTGTCACCTCCATAATCCCAACTACTTATAACTCTACGGTTGAATTTGCGATCAAAAATGCAAACAAAGGTGCTATTACAAAAAAAAATTAAAAAAGTGCAAACGGATTCGTAAATCCGTCGAGAAAAGCCTCACCAATCTTGTTTTTGTTTTACGATTAAGTTGATTGAACCCTCAAATAATTGTTAACTTTTGCCGTTTTTACTAAATATCTCGTTGTTTCGAACACAAATAAATCATATGCACAAACATTCAATCTGCAAGCCGTTGATCACGACTGAATATATTAACTACAGACATGCAGTCCATCTCTAGTAAAGATAAAACGGATAGTAATTTGGCCGGATACCGGATATCCGGCCACTGGCCACCGGAAATCTGACCCACTGCCGTAAACATGCCGCGACCGGTTTACAGCGCGCCTGTAGTTGCTGTTTATCCTATTACTATCATCTTTAATCAATAAATCTATTTGTTTGGCGTACTGATCACGAATTTTCTCATGTTTTAACATACGGTATCCGGCCGTGGGTCCGAGAACAATGTATTCTACTATTCGGTATCTGGCCGGATAGTAAAAATAGGCCGGATACCGGATAGTTACCGGATACCCGTTTCATCTCCAATCTGCAGATAGCATAATTTCCTGTAAATGCAAAATCTTACATAAGATCGTAAGAAAAAATTAAGGGGCTTCCTGTTCCAGTTAAGATCTCTCGTTCCTGATATTCAAATCGTATTCAGTAATAAAATCGTTTCACACATGGCTACAGAAGCCATCGACTAGGCCTATAATAATGTTAATCTAGAGTATCTTCTAACCATTTTACATAGTTTTTATATAAGTAGTTGAGATTGGAGCTAAAAAATGTACCTAGGTACATACATCTTCTTTTAATTTATTTATTAGTATATCACTCTTAAGCTAAACAGATTTGTATTAGTGTTGAAACTCCTCTAAAAACAACATTAATATGTTTTTTAACGTAAACATGATACGAAGAAACTATGAAAGTATAACACAAACGAGGTTGAGCGTACAGCCCGCCCCAATTTGACGTAAAATTATCAACTATTGAAAATAATTTAAATTATAACATGTGAACACATATTAATATGTTATAATTTACAATAGCATGTATAGATAACATATTAATATGTGGAATATATAATCGTAGCAGCAGAGCTCCTTGTGAAAGAGTTATTTCTGCCGCCAAGCAGTAATATCAGCATTACTGTGTTCCAGTTTTGAAGGGTAAGGGTGCTGATGAAATTACAGGCACATGGAACTTGTCAACTCATGTCTCAGGTTGACGGGCGCAGTGGCAGTGCCCCTCAGATCTTTGCGATTTAAAGCTCTGAGTGGCACTGCAATTGTTATGGACAAGTGAGTAGCTTACCATCAGGCGCACGACTTGTTTGTCTCGTTACTAAATATTATAAATAAATATATGGAAAGAAAGGAAAATTCATATTAGAACTGATAACGACATTGCAATTAGATATTATAGTGGAGGTCTAGCACAGGATGATCCGTCATGCCCTTTGTGTATAAACGCCCTTTGAGAATATTAGATATACTATACTATACTTATACTTGTTTTCGTTGTTATCTTTTATGTTAGTCGAGAAGGAAGACCTTTGAGCAAATTTTACATGTCTGATTGTAATATCCTCAATTATTATTTTTATTTTATTTTTCTTTACTGCAATTTCACACAAAAATACACATTCGCATAATCTCGCGATGCAATCGCGTTGCATCATACCGGACGTAATGTCGGACTATATTGCAGCCATACTAAGTAGGTGTAAATTACGAGCAAAATTTGGGGTTATTAGATTTCATTATCCACAAAGAATCTCTCTCACCTAAATTCCCATTGTCGCATAAGTTTATGTACTTATCATAGATACTTAGGTTACCTCTATTAAGTTTACGAAGCATTTTTTCTTTCATTGGAATGTGTTAGTACATAGATAACGCTATTGTAATATACTTTAAAATGAGTTCTGTCGTTTTTATTGTGATTTATCTGCATTATTTCGGTAACTGTAAATAATGATATCGAAATAAAATTGGATAACACCAAGGAGCCGTTGGATTCCCCTACTGCAAGATCTTGATGTCCTTGGGTGATGGTAAACGTATTTTATATAATTTATTTGAAGAGGATAAACCTAAGCCTAATTGAATTGTTTTATTATGGTCAATTTATTTTAAATCCTTAATAAGCAGTGGTATAAAATATATTAACAATTTATTTAACAATTTCATTAGTAACAGGGAAATATTTTATTATAGACGACCTCGGTGGCCCAACAGTCTACAATGTGGGCGCTGGATGGGGAAGTTCCGAGTTCGTTTCCCGGTAGGGCTAAATTGAGAAATGTATCTGGTCTGTGTGTTCTGGGAAATGACCCAAAGTGAATTCCGTTGCTATGGTATAGTACAGGGAATCCCCTTATTTGAGACCAGGCAATTGGTGTGGTTGTCTGGCACATTATTACTATTATTATTATGGATATCTATTTTAGACTCTCGCCTCCCCCATGGCCTAAAAGGTTCATGGTATTGTATTACATTATTTCATTCATTCATTACATGGGTTCATTGTATTGTGGTACATTGACAACGAAAAAATCTTTAGGTCCTATTTTCGCTAAACTTTGATCATGGTGATTGACACGTTATTGCTTATCAGCATCCATCCACATAAATATTTGTCTTTATTAGTGATAATATTGTAAGCAGCGGTATACAGAAAAATCTATAATAGGTTCATGCGACACCGTTTTGTGTATTTTGACTTATTATAAGAGATATATGTTATGAATTTAAAAAAAAATTAAGAGCTTGTAACGCATATGCGAACTCAATTAGTTTAGGCATATATTGCAGAGTGATTTTGAATAATATGAGTATTTATTTAGAGTCTTCACAACGATCTTTCGATTCCTTCATTCATCACAAGTAACAGTGGAGTTACACTGGTAAGCCCGACGTAAACTTAGAGGAGAAACAGCGACGTACACGGGTGATGCCTCGGCCGCGCCCGAGTACTCGCGAGTCAAGCAGTAATATGAGATTTACTGCACCGGTTCTGAAGAGGTTGCTGGTGAAATTAGAGGCATATGGGACTAGTTCATTTATTGAAATTCAAATTTCAAACTTCTATTTCGGACATTCATCATGAGAGTTAATAACTGAACACTTAAAAATGGGATTAGTATTACAAATAATAATTATGCGTCATTCTTATTGATATGCATGATCACTTATGTCTCATGGTGACGGGCGCAGTACCTAGCAGTGCCCAGATCTTTGCATTTTAAAACTCTAAGTGGCACTGCGGTCACGGATAGGCGTATCGCTTACCATGGTAAGCTACACGCCTGCCCATAACAGCTGCAGTGCCACTGCGCCCGTCACCATGAGATATAAGTTGACAAGTCCCATGCGCCTGTAACCACCAGCAACCTTACCCTTCAAAACCGAAACACAGCAATGCTGATATCACTGCGGGGCGGCTGAAATAAGCAAGGTGGCAGTACTTCCCTGGACGAACTCTTTCATAAGGAGCTCTACTGCTACTATTGTATAAATGTATAATAAAGCTTTAGTTTCTTTTACAAGGAGAAAAATAAATAACTAAAATCCTTTTTGTCCCGCCCGACTACGTCAAACATATATGTGTGCAACAGTAATATTTTCCAAAAAATTTTGAAGACGAAATGGACACCTTCAAATTAATCTTATCTATATTTATTTATATGTATAGTCGAGATAAATATTGTATGATTTTGAAATATTTGTACCAATACAAATTCAAGTTTCTATTTTTTCCCATTTTTTAATTAAAAAATTTACAATATCAGCAACGAACAGTAAAGTTACTGTTAAGTAGCAATTTTGCAACTTTGACTGTTTAATTCAAGATACAAACAAACACCCACAAATTAAATACTAAGTAGGTTCTTTGGTACTTACAACACACGGCTAGGTCTTTTCCAGTAATAACTTACGTTCTCATTATTTTCAAAATACCTACTATGCTCTTAAAGAACACTACAATAATTTGGACGAAATTTGTATTCTGAGCGTAAGCGCACGCCATTACAATAATTGGCTATAACAGAGCTTACCTTTGTGCGTGTATGTGGTAATATTTACGAGAACGAGGAAACAACAATAACAATACATACTTTTTAAAAGGACCCGTATGCCTCTTAACCATAGACTACAAGACGTAGGTACCTACCTAAATATTTATTTGACCAATAATAAGTATATTACCAGCAAACGATTCATACATGTACGCATACTTATACATGTGTATTTACGTTAGAGTATCTACAAGCTATAGCTACCGTAAAGGTATAACGATATCCCGCGAAAAAATTTCAGAAATTTAAATTATTGAAGAAAAATTAAAATTAAGTGTTCTGGCAGTATGACTATTACTAAGTATTAGACGCCTTAGCCTGTCCCTATGCCCTAGCCTGACCCGAAGGACGAAAATATTTGCTACTTCATAGATTTTCTTTATAATATAAAGTGGCAGGATGAACGAGTCGTGCGCCCGATAGTTAACTACACACCGGTCCATAACAGTTGCAGTGCCACTCAGAGCTTTAAATCGCGAAGATCTGAGGAGCACTGCCACTGCGCCCGTCACCCTGAGACATAAGTTAACAAGTCCCATGTGCCTGTAATTTCACTAGTACCTTTACCCTTCAAAACCAGAACAAAATAATGCTGACATTACTGCTTGGCGGCAGGAATAGGTAAGGTGGCAGTACTAACCTGGACAAACTCTTTCACAAGGAGCTCTACTGCTACTATATATATAAATATATAGATACTGTATTTAGGTTGATTAATACGTCCTACAAAAAAAATAGGCTCAATGCGTGCTTGCGACTTCACATACCATCAGTTGGTTACGTCCACGTCCACGAAAAAATATTTTTTTAACAAAATTTTCACATAGATTGTTTTTATTCTTCCTTTTAAAAACTTTCAATTAATGAGTACAGCATACACCTACTGCAATAACTGGATACGTAGATAATATTATATCGCGTTACTATCGCCATATAGCTAAAAAAAAACTGCAAAGTGTAAAAGATTCATTTGCAATTCAACATAACGAAAAAATCTAACATCACTTATTTGCTGATGATGATGATTTACTTTAACGTATTTTAAGTTATATAGAAACACAAATTTTTCCTTAACTTTTATTCTAACAGATTTCCATCGGTAACAATGTTCAGAGCAATAATAAAAATGTAAATAGCGTCATTAAAATAAAACATAAAATGACCCGTAACTTCGTAGATGTGCACTGATGTCGGCATCATTCTGGCATCATCTCATTCTTTATCCAACCTCCGCGTTGATATGTAGTTTTCGAAGTCACGAGGTTTTTGGTACGGAAAATGTTCAGAAAATGACAGTAAATTGTTACACATTAATTTTAAGTGAAGTGTCGTGAACAAAAATGGAGTTAAAAGGAACGGACTTGGAGGCGAACGAGACAATAGCCCAAGTGATAGATTATTTGCATATAAGTATAACGAATTTGACAAATTCCAGTCAGGAAACTCAAATAAAGTTGTTCGACTTGTTCGAAGCATACAGGACAAGGGAGAAGGAACAATTGGGCGTGTACAAGTTTGTTGCTTATGTCATTGGGACACTTATCATTTTAAGTAATTTGACTGTTGTTATATCAAGCGGACTTATATTAAAGAAAGGTAATACTTTAACACAAACTTTATCGAAATTAATTAACTATTTACACTTAGTTTTAGGTTTAGATGAAAATAATTACAGGTCTTTCTTACGATGAATAAAGACTATTTTATTTGATGATTTCAGTTTAATAAATCGGCATTATGAACACTACATTTTACCACCTTTCTTTTCCTAAAGGGGTATACACTTAAACTTTTTATGTAAAAGGAAATTCTTCGAGTTAAAATTTATTAAGAAAATCTTATATTCTCAACAAAAAAAAAATTAATAAGCATAAAGAACACAGAAAACATCATTTATACAACATCATTTAAAACAGACATATTCAAATGTTTCTTCCAGGGCTTGTTATACTCTATAAACGCATAGTAACAGTAGCGTAAGCAAAAAAAAACTACAAATTTTCTTTAATAGATAAGATTAAAATTCTTAAGTGTTTTAATCATTTTTAATAAGTACTTAACTGTTTACAAGCTATGAAATGTGTAGTAGCTTTTCGTCATGAATTCTTGACTTTTTTATGTACGTTACGTATTATTGAGATTAGCATTCCATTAAAAAATCATCCGTACACGAAACATCTCAAGGAGAGGTCGTGAAATTACAATGAACCAAGGCCAGACTATCTCAATTATTGCCAAGTAGTAATAACTTGAAGTCAACATTCAAAGGAATTTGTGCTATGTGCTAATGCCCTGTTAATGATTTGTGTAAATAATCTTTTTCCATGCGTAAGATTCTAAATGACTAAGCTTCTGATGCTACCAATGTGGCCTGTTCGTCATTTCTTTAATTATTTAATCTTCAATTATAATCTTATAATGCGTCGAGCTACAATCATATTTTAAGAACACAAGTAGGGCAACTCCCGCCTGTTCGGCGCATCAATGGCTGCACTTTTAATGTGATTTTTTAAACACCGAACGAACACTTATATTCTATAATGAATGGCGCGTGGGAAGACCCGCGCTATGTAACGCGAGTACTCCGCGAGATCATGCGAATGTGTGCGTCCCTACACGGCATGCGGCGGGCGTGCGCACATACAAACCGCACTGCTATGTTTGTATGGAGTTACCATTTTTGTCTTGTTGTATTATGCTACTACTCCTGAGTGCTACTCAGGGCGAGAGTTAATACGCATTATTAAAGCATGCCTAACATCGATGGTCACATCGTTGCTTAACATCAAATGAGAATGTAGTCAAGTTTTCGTCTACATTAAACAAAATCAGAATTCTATGACTTGGAAATGTATCTAGACGAATGTAACAAATATTGAACAAATTTAACTAATAAACAATGAAAGGAATGATAATATTTTATATGATTGAGTTAAATTTAACGAAAATACTGCGTCACTCGACACGTCATCGTCGTCACAACCTATTGTGAAATGACTTCGATTATTGATAATCCTCAAATTAATTATGAAATAGAATTTAAGATACGGAAGAATAATAAGTAGCACGTTTATGATACCTCTTTTTTATCGTAAAAAATATTTATTTTTTACGATAAATTTATTTTTTAGATCAGGTAATGGTAATATTATGCAACCTCAGGTCAATTTCAGACACGATTATCTATTGAACTACAGTAAACTTTAATCAAAATTCATTACATCAAGGTCGCTCTACGTGTACCCAATATTCCAACGTACATACACTTATGTATATAAAAAATACATATGTGCAACGTTAGAAATAAATTCATATTCACAAGTTATTATACTTATCTCTATCTTATTAGAAATAGTTTATTATACCACATACTTCAATACCGTGCGATTTTGCGTCGCGAATCCTTATAGCCTTAGTACGAGCACAGAGGAAACAAGTATATCTTCTCTCAGCTCTCAATTACTTTAAATTGACATGAATTTACCTTCACAAGCGCAAATTAACTACAATGTTCACTAATGGTGTAATAACACATACCGGTACAAGTAGAGCAACCCTTAGGGTTTCTTGATCATTCCTCTCAGGGGAATCTGCCTTACGAATGAGCAATAGAGTTTAATTAATATGACTATTTCAAATATAATTTGCTTACCTATGAAATATAGATAATTTGAATTTGAGTTTAAGTACACAGTCAAAAGAAAAGTTTCTCTACTCTTTGCCATAAATTCGTAGCCTATATTGTATACAAGGGGGTTACCAGGGGATTATTTTGAAAATATAAGAGATATTCAAAACACAATTCAAAACAAAGCACATTACCTAATGAGTAAAACGACATTAATAAGTTCTAAAAAATAAAACTAGAAGCATCCAAAATTTTTACGGCAAACTCTCCCACACATTTAATATGACATTCGTAGAGAAGCTTAGTTGCCCTACTTTAAGAGGTAACAATAAATTTACAGATAACGAAACTGCTATGAAGAAACTAATAAAACTATCTTTTAATTGATTAAAAACAAAGTGATGTTTATTTTTAAATAAATACAAAAGTGCCTCTCTACGAATGTCATTTTAAATCAGTGTTAAAATTTTGGATATTTCTAGTATTATTTTTAATATGTCTTTTACGTATTTGGTGACGTACTTTCGATATAATTTTAAAATATTTTGATATCTCTATATTGACGGACTAATGGCCTGGACACACTTAACGATTACATCCTTTATACCGAACCTGTGTTCTTTTACCACAGGACAACAGCCGAAGAGTACATATCTCCTACTTGGCAATGTCTCCTTGGCTGACACGATTATCGGCATATCCATCATTTTCGGTGCCATCGTTGACAACTCTAGGAGCTCCAATCCTTTGTGTATATTTCAGATTGGTACGTATTATTTTTTATGTATTAGAAAGTGTAAAATACGTAAATACGTACATAATGATATATAAAATAAGTTTAAAGAGATTAACTATGTTACGCTAAAGTCAAAGTACATTTATGAAAATGTAATTAATGTTAAGAAGAATAGTAATTTTTTAATGAAAAATAGTGACAGGCTTATCATTAAAAGGAGAAATAAAAATAAACTAGCAGTTAGTATAACGACGACTTCATTGTATCGGAAGAATACAATTGGGAGAGTAAAAGTTAGTCAAATTTAGTAAAAAAGAATTTCATGCATAACTAATGACCAACTTCTGTTGGTCCGAAAATAATTGTTATAAGAAACTATCACCATTAAAAAAATAGTCAATTTTATTTTTTTGTTTGAAAAACAATTTATGAAATTTTACCAACGTCAGCTGTCCCGATTTTTTTTGTCCCATACAATGAAATGATCACTGGAGGACAAGCGACGCTTGACCAAAAAATGACGTCAAAATTGTTTTCACAAAAAAGACTTAATGGTTCCTAAGACAGTTTTTCTTTTCCTTTTTTAGTTTCCTTGTATCTTCTATGGTTTCGGATTTTCCCATACTGTCTATTAAAAATAATACTATATGAATACGTGCCCATTTATTAATAATTATAAAAATATATTATTTACTTTCTTGAATTTCGCAATGTTTGACCACCGTGAATAACAAAAATAGTAGCTACGTCGCTTTTCTTTTCTCTAAATACCGGTGATTATGTACAAACGCGCACTCCAACTCATAGAACGTTTATGAGTAAATTAGTAGCAGTAGAGCTCCTTGTGAAAGTGTTCGTCCAGGGAAGTACTGCCTCCTTATCTATTTCAGCCATCTAACGGTAATGTGAACATTACTGTGTTCCGATTATAAAAGGGTGCTGGTGGACAAGTTAACAACAAGAAAAACTTCAGATAAGCTTTTTAAATAGAATTTCTAACCTTCGATTTTCTTTTACAATGTACAAATGTACGGATATTTATATTACAGATTTCACGCTACAGTTCATAAGCTATACCATCTTCATTGGTATATCCTGGTATAGGTACCAATGAAGTAATCCTAGCCTCAGTTTACCAAGGGGTAAAAAACATTATGCGAATAACAGATAATCGCTTTCAATGAGTATAGTTAAATCCTCTTTATCAAAGAAAAGTAGCAACTTATAGGTAATAATAGGAAAAAGATTGAGTGTGAACATAGAACATTAGCATAGATTTGAACCTCGAACCATAGAATAAGAAACTTATTTATGTAGCGTAATAAGAAACTTATTTCCTGTAGTTGTGTATGACAAAGTTACTACCTCTAATCTTCATAATCTCTATAAAAAAAATAACTTCAGTTATAATGAGATTAATTACACGAAAAGTATTAAAAAAGTAGACAAAAGAACATGCAAAAAATAGATAACAATCATTTCGTTGTGTATACTTGTAGTTAGTCCAATATAAACTTATTACGTTTTGTTAATACAATAAATAGGTACTAACATTATTAGTAATACTGACATTCCCGAAGTTCAACCAATTAAACAATTCAGCCGAAACACGTCCAATGCTGGATATCTTCCGGTGCTCGGATTTTCACTACCAAAGGATTCTTACAACCTTCACAAGCTTTTCAAGGTCGTCGGTCTACCTTATGCCTGCCTACGCTATGTCTTCCAGTATACGCCTTATTATGTTCTATTGACGATAAACACCTCCCCGACGCTAAGTTACTGATTGTTCTATAACTGCCCTTGAAAACTATAATAACAATATGACCTTTGTATTACTTAGGTGACCTTCCGAGGTACAAAAGCTCATTATACAAGTGAAGCCTAAGAAATGACTTGATTTTAGCAGTGTTGATAATTATTTTTCAATCAAATCAACCACATAATTATTCCACACAAACAATTTCATTGCTGGACAATTACATAAAAAGGCTGTTCTATTATACAACAGGTAGCCCATATATTAAATTTCCAAAATTCAACCAGCATGGTTCTATTTGGACGTCGACAAAACATTCGAAACCGTCTGACATCATGATCTCTATCATAAAATGATCACAGTCATAAATCCTTTTTGTTTAGTAAAGCTGATCAGTGCCTATCTCTGTAACCATGAATTCGCTGTTCTTATCGGGATTACATTTAATGAGGTTCCTGCGGTTGTACCACAAAGCGCAACTACATCGTACTGACTTGACATGTCACGTCGATGACACTGCTGCATTTACGGCACAGACATATCTAGATATATATATCTTGATAGACGCCGCAAGTACAGCAATTTGTATGAAAACCAAGCGTGCTACATTTTTTGTACCCAATAGGACGTCACAAGAGCTATTTAGTGATGAAACCTCCTTATGCTCGCTCTAAATCGATTGATTGAACGGAATACGCGTAAACACGCGTATCCCATTCAATGAATCGATTCTAAATATAATAATTTTTGTTGAAGTATTTGTTGACTACAAGTAGTCGTAATAATAATATACTAGAATGTGATAGTTAAGTACTTTATTTTACTTGTGTTAAAAAAATGTTGATTACTAAAAAAAATTAAGACGTTAATTTTTAATCGACTTCAAATATTAAAATTATTGTCCTTCCAATCAAATGAGCTTATTGTACAGGCTGTATATTTGAAAGTGAGACATATTCATACATGTCATAGTAAACCATGTTACAACTTAACATAGACTAAAATAAAATTAGGATATGGGATAGAACAAAAAATAAATCAACAAAATGTGTTATGAAGTGTACATAGGAATAAACCGTTTCCCTTTACGCTTGATTTCGAGTGCAATGGGAATTCTACCAAGCGAGCACCGAGTGCAACAGCAACAATAACAATTATTTCACATTTACGTTTTAGCTTATGTTAATTATTTTTTACTTGAACTATCATCGAGATGTTTTACGTACTAAAAAAGATAAGTTTATGATTTAGTAACTAGTTATCATTTAATAAGAATTGAGGTTTTTGGCGTAGTTAAATAAGTGAAATCAAATTATTTACAATGATTGATTTTTAGTTATTTACAGTTTATTTACACTCACGTGGTACGGAGCAAGTGTTCAAAATGTCCACCGTTTTCCACAATGCATAGTCTAGCATGGCATAGTAAATTTTGTTTAAAATTGTATAACACAAACACATTTTGTCTCACAGTATAAAATGCTGAGATAATCCTCTCCCGCAACACTTTGACACTGTTCACCTCCTCCGCGTAAACTCCGATTTAGGAATATTTCAATAGTAAAGTCGCACCATCTCAGTCAATTCAACGTTAGAATAAATATCCATTTTGCAACGATCGGGCGAGCGGAAGTACAAATAATTTACGTGTCTTCGTTGGATGAAGGTCGCGCGTGCACTGAGCAATTTCACGTATGCGCTCGCGCCCCCACCCCCGACCTGTGCTTTGTATTGTCGCCACTTGCCGCTGCGTCGGAGCAATAATAGTGATGTGCATAGATTTCGATTACTAATGTTGTTCTCAAGTAGTAGTCGATAACAAAAATTTAAAAAAATATTTTTTGTAAAGTTTAAGTTCATTAGTTTATTATTTCTTTGGGTTCAGAATCAGAAATATAACGCACTATATAAGTATGTCCCACTTGAAAGTGGGATATACAGCCTGTATAACATAGTTTTGTAATAGAAAATCTTATCGATAGAAAACGCATGTCAATATAATGAACTTGCGACTGTCTTAATTAATTTTACTAGATGATTTTCTGTTGATAATTGATGAAATTGATGAATGGCAAGACAAATGAAAATGTTATTACTGACAAAATATGGCTAAATGTTATTAATCAGAGGAGGTTTACTTAATGACGGCCTCGTGTGAAATTTTTGTGATTTGTTTATTATTTCTCGAATTTCTAACTCTGCTACTCTGCATATTTGGAAAGCATCTTAGGTGGAATAAACTAGACCACCATCGTCCTCGAAAGCAACGACCTCATATATATGACCAACTCCAGGTTTTTGTAAAGACAGGGCACTGTTAATTCTTTGCATTATATATTTTTTGTATTACTCGTACTACATATCCGGCGATGTATGTAATTATTTGCTCAGTATTCGAAGCAACGTGCTGCAAAAATTATCGAAAACAGATACTACTGATAATAAATAATACAAAACTTAAAAAAGAACGAAACGTTACTAAACGTTATAACAAAAGTGTTATAGAATATTTTTATAATATTGCTAATGTCATAATAATCCCTCGTCGACCCTTTGCTTTCAAAATCGATCAGAATCGAGAACAGTGTTGCCTAACGTACTCGTATACATCACTAAATGTTAAATATGGCCAAAGAAATGTACAAGCGCCCGTACCACGAAACTGAATGCATTGTACAAAAGTGCGTTAGTTCGATAATCATGGCGTATTAACAAAGGATCACAAATATATCGCACCAAGTGAAAGCCGTAATGTATTACAAAACATGAGGCGTACACTCGCTTGCATATTTGTGTCCTCGAAATCGATACGAAACCGAAATAATTATTTTTAAAATAAATTATGCATCTTCTGATTACAAAATTACTTGCCAGTGGAAGGAAACGTCCCTGTTTACCCGTTTACTCACAGTTATGGTGCTTTTGCATTTTACAATGGCACAATTATGCATTTTACGCGTTTTCGACTGGTGTTTATCTACGATAACGGTCGAGCGCGTTCTGAACTGTAGCAGCGGCAAGTAAGTGAAT
>NW_020653716.1:592510-615470 GCF_003589595.1 Hyposmocoma kahamanoa
CATTAGATTAAAAAATGACGTTTTTGAAAACGTCCTATTTTAAACATTTTTTTCACACTTGAGTATGAATTTATTTTACTTATGGAATAAATGATTCTTTGACTTTGACTTTGACCTTCACGAACTCGACAGCTAAAGTACAAAATTGATGAACGCATTAAATGCCATTTCTGTCCCACATCTGTAGGTGATTATCCAAGTTCCCTTACCAAATTGTAACTGTGATATACATACTTTGATCGGATCCTAAATTACTTACGTCTCTCCTATGTGGTGTACAACCAGCAGCATTAATCTATGTACTTAAATTTCAAAAATTCTAAGATCGTGCCAATTTAACTACAATACTAATTCGAAGGGTATTATGCACCCGTCACTCTGAGACATAACGTTGACAAGTCTCATGTGCCTATGGCTTCACCAACACCCTTAACCCTTAAACTTAAAACCGGAACGCAGTAATGCTCGCATGACTTATATAACCCTAACCAAACTTTAAAAAAGTATTCATTTTCAGTTCACCTAGAACTTCACCATTATTTTAAATAATCCAAAACATTCAAATAACCTAATTAAACCTATGATAAGTAAAATCCGTAGTTATTACCATACCTTTTTTACATTAGGCGTCACTTGCCGCAACACTATTTTTTATCGAAACCGGTGAAGTCGTCCTACCGTCGTTAACCGGACGACCGGTCGTGGGCAAGACGTGCTACTAGCAGCCTCGATTCCTTCTTTCCAACTACAAAGCGGAATTCGTGGTAAAAAAAGCTAACTTCGTAGCACAAAATATATAGTTTTTATTATAGCTTAACGATGTCATTTCGTAGTAGGCATATGAACACTAGCCACTACTGTTTTTTACCTATTACCTATTTTTTTTATTTCAATACGGATTTTCTACAAGGATGTGTTAATCTTTTGTTCGCCATGATAAACTAATATTTTGTTATAATTGTCTGCGTCAGTTTTATAAATTGTGTAAGTTAGATTTTAGTGCTTTATTTTAGTAATAAAGCACTTTTAAATATAAACGAAACTTGTCAGAAACTATGAATTTTATATGTGTTTTTATCGCAGGTATGTTAGTATGTCCGGCAATGGTATCAATCTTTAGCGTGGGGTTAATAGCTGTCGATCGCTACATCTACATCCTCCATGGACTGTACTATCAAAGATGGTTCAATACAACCAAAGTCCGAATTGGCATTGTTTGTATTTGGATAATTGGTAAGTGGTACTAATTAAATTATACATAAATGTTCTAAATTTATAGATATGTAAATTGCTTACCTTATATGTTCTTAGCGTTGCTTTTCCCGTTACCTATGAAAATGTCGACTTAATTTTCAAATTATGAATTGAATTTGTTCGATATGTACTCTACAGTACTTATACTGCCACCCTAGCTACTTCCTAAATAGTGTTACTATTTTTGTGTGTTTGGCAAGAGTCAAAATAATAAATAAATAAAAACACATTAGATTTTCTGTCCTTCCAATAATATTGCCAAATCGTCGTCTTACTTTCTCAAATTCGTATCTTAAAGCACAAAGGTACTGAGTGCAAAAAATGGATTGTATATACAAATTTTCTGCTGCTGATTCACGATGATTCGGCTGATTTCACGTTGCATTTCCTTAATATTCACACACTGGCTTTTACCTATTCTTAAAGTAATGCATCCAAATTAACACCCTTAATAATATTTTATTTTTTTAATTTTAAAATAAATAGAAAGTTTTGCCACCTCCTGAATAATCACTCTTTATAAGAAACGAGTTTGAGAAAGCAAGGCATCGAAATGTTAACTTTGTTACTTTTGGCATTATCTACTGTAAAGTTTGCAACTAATCTTTCGTTTTTAACGATTATATATTATATTTGTGTTTAACATTATATGTAACACGTGTACTTGTAGGTGTCACGCTCAGCTTTTTGCCGGTTACTGGGTGGAAGAACGAAGAATTCGTCTTGTTTCGTTGCACGTACGTCGGAATCTTTCCTGGATCTCTTGTAATATTCAATTCTCTTCTGAGTATTGTACCTATCATTGTAGTAGCAGTATTATATTCTATAATCTTAGTAAAGGCTTTGAAAAATGTAAATAACATTAAAGCAGCTGAAAAATCTGTCAAAAATTCGGCATCTGAACCTAAGCTGAGAATTTACATAGGAAACCCTAATCCTAAAAACGTGGTCAGTGCCCCCTCATCTATGAAACATAGGAATAAAAATAAGGTAAATAAAAGAAAACTGCAGAGAAGTGCCTCCTTTGATATGAAATACGAAAAATCAGATTCAAGAAACTTTACAATTATGAAACCAAAAAGTATAAATGACCTCATCGGTGACAATGATAAGACACAAATATCGGCAATATTCGATACAAAACCTGTAGAACAGACACAATACGACTCGAAATTCAGCATATGTAGCATAGAATCAAGTTGTTCAGATGCAAATATTTCGGGTAATGACGTGAAAGTGCTGCCTTCACAAAAAGTTCCCAACAAAAGTTGCAAAAAAACACATAAACCAAAACACCCCAACAAATTTAGGGCGATCACTGTAGTTATGCTGACTTCTGGAAGTTTCTTAATGACTTGGCTTCCTTTTTTCATAGTGATAATTTTCTTCGTATTGTGCGAAGAAAAACTGACAAATCCTAATTGTTTGAGATATAGAACTTTGTTAAGAGGGCCATTGACAAGTTTAGCGTTCTTCAATAGTATTCTAAACCCTTTAATTTACGCTTGGTGGCATAGAGGCTTTCAAAGAACAGTAAGAACGCAGTTTCGAACGTATTGTAGAAAATATTTCTCTAAAAACGTGCAATTGAATACTCCTGCACTTCGTAAATAAATTCTACGAGTTTAATTATATTAACATATAAATTATCTCTTTTTTACTGTCGTTGTAAAATTTTTAAGTTATTTATCCAGATAAGCGAACACCTGTAACATGAAGTTAGCTGTAGAACTCCTTGTGAAAGAGTTAATCCAAAGTAGTACGGCCACCTTACCTATATCTGCCGCCAAGCAGTAATATCAGCAGCATTAACTGTGTTCCGGTTTAGAAGGGTAAATAAAGGCGCTGGTGAAATTACAGGCACATGGGACTTGTCCACTTATATCTCAGGGTAACAGGCGTAGCGGCAGTGCCCTTCAGACGTTTGCGATTAAAGCTTTGAGCAGCACTGCAACTGTTATGGATAGGCGTGTAGCTTACCATCAGGCATGCGACTTGTTCCCGTCACTTAAACTTATTTAAAAAAATCTATTCAACGAGCTTGCATTCGCAGCGGAAACATGCGCACTGTGCATTGCAACGTGATCGCTGACAAAATTATTTATTTAAGTACGTATTAATTAAGATAGTTTTAGGCCCAACGTTCCTAAGTTCGGACATAGTCTAAATTCCTTTGGTTAAGAAATGTATTGTAGAAATTTTATGTAAATATTAGCTATATTTGTGCCTTTACTTCACCTCCGCTGCGGTCACACCTTAACATAATAATATGGCGTGACCGCAGTGGAGGCTAATTAGCTCATAACTTAAATTTATTATTATTTTTATTTTTATTTTTACTCAATTTAGGTAGTACACAAACGTGTAATTTACCCAGCGCAAAGTTCCGATGAAGCTTAAACGTGTAGCCGGTCCCTTAGTTTAACACTCTCAACGCCATAGATCAAACCATTTTTCTGAACAGGTCATGTGGGCAGCGCGCAGGACATGTATTTTTTCGATCTTACGCAACTTTTGTAGCAGCCTCTGTGAGCTGCTGGCGGGACACCTCACAAGCTTTATCCCACCAAAATAAGACGTATTGTTAGTGTGAGACGTGTTGGTAGTCAGTTAGGTACGTTCTGGTACTGTACCTCTATTAGTGAGATCGGATGGGGAGTAGACAGGTGGGTTTCACCAGACAGTATAGGATATCACCACCACGGTTGGGATCAGTTGTTATCAGAAGATTCATACAACTGGCTGTGTTCACTGACATCCGATGCCCGAGTTGCGCAACTCATATTGCGCCGGCCTACTGGTGCAATCTTTGACTGGTCAGGACTAGAAGAACCGAAAACAATTTAGAATACCTAATTGTGGTACGCCAGTGGACCACATGTTTTGCAGGGTAAAATTCGAAAATACGTACATAGTGGCTTGCTGCACTCGCTGTCTTTGTGGGCGGGAAGCGGCCCACATGGCTTGCTGGTTAACATTTGAAGATGCATAGTAGCCTGCTGCAGTTGAATTTTTGTGGACGGCGGCCCACGTGACGATGGGAGTGTTAAAATATACCTATCTGATTGGATCATGAATTAAAATTATACCTAAACTTTTATTGAATTGCTATTCAATTATTTTTATGTTAAATTACTCCACTAGTTTGTTATAATTATTAACACAAAGATCGAACACTCAGAAAAAATTCCTTCGACCCGATAAAATTGTAGCAATAAAATTGGCATCTGTTTATACATAGTATAGTAGGTTGTTGGAATAAGAAAAAGCTGCAGCAATGTGCGTATAGATAGACAAATGGTTTATTTTGAAGTAACTTAATGCAACATGACATACAAATTAAGATCTTATAAAAGGAATTCAGTTTTAAGGGATAGAATAATAAAAACATTGATTAGCCAGAATTGTGCTATAACATATCGTTATGTAAATAATATATATATATTATTTACATAACGATTAAACTATTAAGATGTAATTTTTTTTACCTATACGTTTGTATGTTAAATTATTAATTTATTCATATTATTATTGATTTGTTAAGACCATAACATTAATTTTGTTAAATTTTTAAACAACCACGTATTTAATTTATTTGACATGTAACGAAAAACTTTTGTTATTTATATATCTGTGATACTAACCACCTTTTTATTTATTACTTTAAGTATCTAACCGACAGCTAAAAATAAATCGCCATTTTGCCATTAACGTAAGATCGCAATTTGCAAAACCCATTTTAGTCTAAAGAAGAAGGACTGACCCACCGCCGTATGTCTATTTTTAACCGACTTCAAAAAAGGGGGAGATACTCAATCGATTGTATAATTTTTTTTTTTGTATGTATGTTACGCGATAACTTACGATAACGATTTGTGAACCGATTTTGATGATTCTTTTTTGTTGTTTATTCTTTTTTTGTTTGTTGATTCTTTTTTTTGTACCTCAGTAGTGGTCTCATTTAAATTTGAAGATAATATTCCACCTCTAAGTGTGGCTAACTACGGGATGAATGACTTTTGAGCTCGGTTTTTTAGTACTCTGTACTGAGATTACATATTACTAAAATTAAGTCTGTTATTTTTTGTATTGCAACCCTGGGTAACAAACACAGTAAATAATATAGTTGTAACAATGTGCAGCTCTGAAAATAACCTTATCAGTTGTATTTTTGTTACACTTTCAGCACTATTTATCGCCAGTCTTCCAGCCATGGGATGGACAGGCAAGACCTTCACTGATTACCGTTGTTGGTACATTGCCGTATTTCCTGCTTCTCTACTGATCATCGTATCCGTCGTAGTTCTCTCAATAATCATCATGGTCTGTATTCTCTACATACTCATATTACACAGTGCCGTAAAAACCGTCGACAAGATAAGAGAGTATAGAGAAACTAACAGCATTGCTTACGTAAATAAAGCATTTGAAAAAAACTGCGATACTCCCACAGAGACGTCTAATACAAAAGTAACAATAACAGTTTCAAAAGAAACAACAACAGATACTGGAATCGAGATGCACGAGCTTAGAAAAACTAATATAGAAGAAAGGCAAACGGGTCACAGGTATAGAAAAGTATCGAAAATATCTACCTATTACGGACAGGCCAAGGCTTTGAACGCTCATCCGAGTAAACTCAAAGCTGTTAAAACCGTTCTTATAGTAATTTGCTGTTTTGTAGGAACCTGGGCGCCGTACTATGTGACTATAATTATTTATGTAAATTGTGATATACTGAGACGTGGGTATGCTTGTGTACCTCTAGAGGTACTGACTTTAGGCCCTCTATATTTGCTTGGAGTATGCAATAGTTTATGCGATCCATTAATTTATGCTTGGAGGCATTCAGGATTTAAACGAACCTTGAGGAAAATGTACCTGAAATATATTTTGTCGTTAAAGAGCGATTTATGATCATTTTTGTTTAGTAGTTGTTACTGTAATAATTTTAATGAAGAATGTTGAGCTTTAAATTAAAAAGTTGTTTCATTTAACTGTGTGTTTGATTTTGTTTCCCACTTTAAAAATGTATATGTACAAGAACTATAGGGTTCTTCAACAAGAACTTTGTTTTGTAAACCAAAATAAAACAATAAATTTAGATGACAATGATTCAAATTTTTATTTTATTAAAAGACCTTAAGACTTTATGGTTTGGAAATTATGAATGAAAAATGATATATGATAAATGTCCACCGCGAACACAGTTACAGATGTCGATTCTTTCATCAAAGTTTTTAATCACTTTTTGACAAAATGGTGGGTCTATTTCGTTAATCACTTGCAATCGATTCGATTGACTGCGTATAGACTGTGTCTTTAACATAACCGCATAAAAACAATCCAGCGGTGTTAAATCACATGATCCACTCTAAAACTGAAATTCAACACAGGCGACTCCGATAACATGTCACATCGATATGATTTTACTCAGACATTACGTTACTCCGACAATATGTTACTACGACAATATTTTACTCAGTCACTACGCTACATCGACAACACAGATGAGATGTTTATTAAAAAATATCTTTGTACTCTGATAAGAAAAATCATCATTACAAACCCACGTAGGAAATGATTTCTTATACCGATCACTATGACAAAAAAGGACAACATTATGTAATCGGAATTTTATCGGAAAAATAAAGTTTTTAAAGGGACAGTATGAGGAAATCCGAAACCATTGAAGATGCAACGAAACTATCTTAGGAACCATAAAGTTGTCTTTTTTTGAGAAAATAGTTTTAGCATAGTCAATTTTTTGGTCAAGCGTGAATTGTCTAAAAAAACAAATAAAATTGATCAAAATCTTTTTTAGTGCTGATCGACTCAGTGTTATGAAGGGATCATTTCATTGTATGGGACGAAGAAAATCGGACCAGCAGAAGTTCGTCAAATTTAATAAAATGTTGTTCATTGTGAATGAAATTTTTTTTTTAAACTTGGCCAACTTTGCTGTCCCGATATTTTTCTTCGGGTACAATAAAGTCATCCTTTTAAGAAACTGAGTCTATTAGCATTAAAAAAAACTTTGTCACTACAACTAAAATTGTAAATTTTATTTATTTTATATGAAAAAAATTGTATGGAATTTGATCAACTTCTGCTGCCCCGATTTTTTCGTCCCCTACAATGAAATGATCCCTTCATAACTCTGAGTCGCTCAGCACTAAACAAAATTTTGATCAATTTTATTAATTATTATGGCGAACCCACGCTTGACTAAAAAAAAATATGCCGAAACTGATTTCATAAAAAAAACTTTATGGTTGCTAAGACAGTTTTCTTGTATCTTCTATGGTTTCGGACTTCCCCAATTGTCCCATTAAAAAAAAACACTCTGTATAAAGTGAAACAAAAAAAATATTAAAATAAAATAAAATATACTATTTCAAAAGTCCAATCCATTATCCAAAATTGTGCTTCGAAAAGAACAAATTTTCTTCCGTCCCGAAAATAATAATTTAATTAGGTTTTTGTACATACATGAAATAGTGTAGTAAAAATTTATATTTTAATTTAATAGTTTTTTGTTACACTT
Organism: Hyposmocoma kahamanoa; assembly: GCF_003589595.1. NCBI lineage: Eukaryota > Metazoa > Arthropoda > Insecta > Lepidoptera > Cosmopterigidae > Hyposmocoma > Hyposmocoma kahamanoa. Next base: position 600,312 of record NW_020653716.1, read on the forward strand.
TATATAACTAATAAAAGAACTTTTCGATCTTATGATTTTGTTTTTTTTTTGTTACATTATATGCTATAACATGACATGATATATGTTATTTTTGTTATATAGATCGATACATAATAAGAAACCATTTCCTAGATGGGTTTGTAATTATGAGTTTTCTTATCAGAGTACTAGAATGCTGTTTAATATACACCTCGTCTGTGTTGTCGATGTAGCGTAGCATCTGAGTAAAATCATGTCGATGTAACATGTTGTCGGAGTAGCGTAGTGTCTGAGTAAAATAATGTCGAAGTAACATATTGTCGGAGTAACGTAATGTCTGAGTAAAATCATGTCGATGTAACATGTTGTCGGAGTCGCGTGTAAGTTCAGTTTTAGAATTTTAAATTATGCGAATGCGAAAAATTATGCGATCAGGAAATTTGGTTTGCAATAAATGCATTGTTCCGGTGGCTGTGTGACTTAAAAACTTCGATGAGAGAATCGACTTCTGTGACTGTGGTCGTGGTGGACATTTATCAAATATCATTTTTCAACAAAAACTTCATTTTGGACAAAATTGTCCAAAATTAAGTTTTTTTTAGATCATGTGGTTGTTGATGAAATTGTTCTAATCTTTACACTAATTTCGATCAAGTAAATGTGTCTTCAATATTCTGACGGGCATATTATCATCAAGATTTGCAAATCCAAATGCATTCGTAGTTTGTTTGGACCTAACTCCCAGAAGAGTAAGAAGATTACATAATATTTATACACTGGCATTCATTAATGATCTGCCATACTTTATATCAGGGGGTCTTGTGGTTCTATTTGCGGACGATACAACCGTTATAGTGTGTGCTAAAACCTACAACGAGTTGGAAGAAAAATTAGCCTGCACGTATGAGCAGCTGTGTGAGTGGTTCTCTGCGAATGGACTTATTCTTAACGAATCGAAGTCAAACCTTATGTTGTTCTCAGGAAGAAATTCTATAACAAAGCCAATTATCACCTCCATTGTTCCATTATGTAACACCTGTAAATTCTTGGGTTTAACGCTAGACTCAAATTTGAACTGGAAGTCACATATACAAACTCTATGTCAAAAACTTGGAAGTGCTGCATACGCACTGAGGAAACTGCGTCCTCTTGTCTCCAGTGTGGTATTGAGGCAGACGTATTATGCATATTTTCATTCGTTGATGTCTTATGGCATCACACTGTGGGGTAATTCAACTGAGTCGATTAGGGTATTTATTCTTCAAAAACGTGCACTAAGAACAATAGTAGGCATAAAAAAGGGTCAGACCTGCAGAAACCTTTTTAAGAAATACAATATAATGACCATGTACTCACAATATATTTATGATATAATAGTTTATGCGCGTCAAAACTTGGCTACTTATGAACGACGTACGGGCGGAGGCCGAGCGTTGCGAAACGCGGGAACACTAAAATCCGTTGTCCACCGTACCGAACTTGCAACTAGAAATCCGCGGGTAATAGGTCCCCGATTCTACGAACATCTACCCACAGACCTAAAAAGTGTTAGAAACGATGAAACGTTTTGTACCCGACTAAAAATCCTTTTATTGGATATTGAATTGTACAGTGTCGATGAGTTTCTTTTGAAACAATTTTAATTTTATTTTATTCGACAAGCAGTAGTTATACTACTTTATTTTATATTCATTATTATTATTATTATTATTATTTTGTTACTGACGATCATAGTTATCCCTTGACATTGTATTTCCAATTGTAATATTGTGACATTGATAACATAAAAAAAAAAAATAAATAAATAAATATATTTTTTACAATCTGGCATGGTTTGACGTTTGTTATAAAAATTTTGTACAGTCACACATCAACCGATACACTGAACTTTGGACTTTATCATCAAACCGCATGAAGTTGAATTTAATAAATCTTAATTTCAACTGATCCTTATTTATCTTGACCCTGTACCTAAGTATTACAACAAGAAATATATCATTCATTTACCCATTCATTCATGCAGCTCAAACTGTTGAATCTTACAATTACATTTTGGTTTCAATTTGAGTGCTATAAGGTGGCCCATTTACAATGAGATTTTTTTTAAATAGAGGACATCATAGAGACCAATTTAAAACAAAACATTGGTTCCGCAAATACAAGTAATAATACTATTAATACATACCTACTTGTACAACAAAAATGTACAGCAAAAATTTAAAAATACAGCTACACAGCCAGTACTTTAAAAAATAATACTTATGCTTTAAATACCACCTAAACAGTGAATAGTTCAGCTGATAACATTTTATTGTACTTTTTTGAAGACTGTTTTACTCTAGCCACCGAAATGCTTCTAACTTTAAATTATTTCACCACACCAGGTAAAATTTCATATGAAAGTCTAGCTTGTATATGGAATGAACCATTTTTGTGATCTTGGATTGCGCCGTAGTTTTTCACCTTTTGGTAATTTCTCATTGTACAATTAAAAAATGATCAATTTTCTAATAACAACGAACAAATTCATAGTACCTCGGCTTAATAGCTACATTAAGATTGTTTATCCCGGTGGCAATAAGGAGAATACGAGAGAATCGACAGACTTTTCACAGGCTTAAAATATATTTTATATTGGAAACTAAAGGCAGGTACTTCGAAAACTTACGTATTATTTCAGACAAAATTTCATTTGATTTATTGGATTATTATTTTTTAAATTAGAATGATTTCAGTTCTAAAATATTGAATTCGCAAAACCAGTGTTTATTTTAAACGAGTAGTTACGTCTGCCTAAAAAAATTTGAACCATTGTGAATAGGCCGCACTTTAAAGGGTGGAATCGTTAAGTGTGCCCAGGCCATTATTCCACAAATATGAAAGAGCTTTAAACTGATATCAAAAGCACCTTTGTTACGTAATGAGTAAATCGACGATAATAACTTTTTAAACATAATACTAGAATACCTCTATGAATGTCACATTTAATATGACATTCATAGAGGCTTTAGTTGATCTACTTTAAGAGGTAACAATAAGTTTACAGATAACAATTCAATTAAAACTATCTTTTAATTGAATAAAAATATAATGGCGTAGACAATTACTTGGTCAAATATGAGTTGTCCATGTAAACGAATGAAATTGATCAATTTGTTTTTTAGTGCTGATCCAGGTTCATCTAAGGATCATTTCATTGTATGGGATAAGTTTTGTTATCTGTAACCTTGTTGTTACTCTTAAAGTATGTCAACTAAAGCCTCTCTATGAATGTCATGTTAATGGTATGGGAGCGTTTAACGTTAACATTTTGGATATTTCTAGTTTTAATGTAAAAAGTTATCAATGTCGATTTATTCGTTAGGTAATGTACTTTCTATATCACTTTAAAGCTTTTTGATATCTCTTCTATTTATGGAATAATCGCCTGGGCACACTTAACGATTACACCTTGTATAAATCTGCGGGACAAATGGGGGGGGGGAGGATATAATATAGGTCTTGAAATTTTCCTCAATGACTAATATTCGTGATAGATAAAGTATGATACGTAATATTTAGGGCCGATTATAATATGACTTATCTTAAATTGTTTATCTCGACACTACTTACATACACTTCATAATGATATATATAAATTGCAGGAACTCATTATATACCTTAAATTTAACAACATCAATTTTATGGAAGTGTATACGTTGGTATGCACTTATTAAGAACCATTTAGTGGATAAGATTAAAACCTATTTCAATATTACTTACAAAGTGTAACATATAATAAATCACACACAGTCCTGCGCATGACCCACCTATGAAGCCTCACAGGACGCATTGCAGGACTGCAGGATCGCTTACACGCTGCGACTACATTCATAATCCTGCATTTCGGACGGCTAGACTTGACTGCAATGCAGGATATGCATGCCCCCTCGAAACGGCCCATTCACTACCTGCATGGCAGTCCGCCGCGCAGGTGGGAAACTGCTCACACACTATCCTGCGTATGGCCCGGGTATGAAGTCTCGCAGGACGCATTGCAGGATTGCAGGATGGCTTGCACGCTGCGACTACATTCATAATCCTGCATTACGGGGCGGACGGCAAGACAGACTGCAATGCAGGATAATGAATGCCCCACAGACCACATATTTCTTCCGTGGAGTGCCCCCCTTTAAGGTATATTCCCTTGAAAAATAGACAGTTGCCGTGCGGCTTTACTCTTATGAAACAAAGTTTCATATAACAATGCTATCTCTAAACTTCTCGCAATGCAACATACAACTTTGTTTCTGTTAAATAAAGTGAATATTTATTTGAATGCACAATAACAAAATACCTAGTAAGACTGCCAAATTTTCTGGCTTGCCAATAAAACTGTACATAATAGCGGGATTATAAATACCAATGCTGTAAGTAATTTCGTTTCTACTACATAAAGTGAAAGGTATACAACCAAATGACCATTTGGTCAAATACCTACGTTAATTCGGCTTATAGGTTTCAGTATCTATGATTGTGTATTCTTTAAATCATTACTTTAAGTTCAATATATACTCATAAATTACCCGGTAATCTAAAGATAAATATGTAGTTATACCCATCTATAAACATTATGATCTTAAAAACAACTTTCTTATCCATTTTTAATCTATTAATTAGAGTTATTACTGCAAATATTAAGTAACATTAAAAGAGTGTGAGGATTATGACAATAAATGTTTTATCATTTTGATATAATTCTTTATTGCACAATTTATGAGGTACGATGTTACAAAATTGAGCTACATTTAGTTCGAGCTCATTGAACCGTTGACCAGTGAAAGATGGCGAAGCTCCTGGTGTGCCTGCTGCTCCTTATAGCTGCAGTAAGTGGCAAGCATGAGAAATATGAAGGGTGAGTTTACTAAGTAGCTTTGTTATAATTATTGATACAAAGATCTAACACCTTAGTGTCATAATGAAAAACCCTTCGATCCGGCTGGATTCGAACCAGCGCCTTCGGCATACCGTACCTGACGGTCTTCCATCTGAGTTACAGGACGAACCAGCAGGCCTTACTTATTTTTCCATGTGCTTGTTACAGATTTTTGTTTTTGTTCGTTCCGTAGCTTAGTTGCGCACGGTACTCTGAAGGCGCTCGTTCTAATGCTGAATAAAGTATTTTTTCTTAGTGTTATATCTTTGTATTAATAATTATAGCAAGTTAGTGGAGTAATTTCCCAAAAAAACGTAAGTGCATATTATAGTAGTAAAACGTAATATTTAATAAACTTTTATTTCAAGTAACTTTTTACTCATTTCCTTTGTTACTATGGGTGCATTATGGCGGCTCTACAGAATTTTTCCAGGGAATGCACACGTAAATTTAAGATTAATTTTTTAAAATGGCACTACTCTGTATTCAAAACTGTAGAAAAGTGAACCACCTAACCTTTATTGCCTAAGCTGCGTTAACCAGCCGTCTACGAGACGAATGCAGTATGAGGAATGCTGCATTTCGAAAAAGTACGAAAAGTGCTTATTTGTTATTTATTTATTTATTTATTTATTTTATCTTAGGAAGACCAACAGCTTTAAAGTAAATTAGTTAGTTAATAGTACACATTTATTAAGAAGTGGTCATTGTACCTTACAAGTACACTATTTGCTGCAATCGCGCGTTTGTGTCGATGCAGTCGCTCGTTTGCATTGCTGCACTCGCCTATAAATCGCAAGTGCAGACTTGCGTTTGCATCGCTGCAATCGCCTATAAATCGCAAGTGCAGACTTGCGTTTGCATCGCTGCGAAAAGTCGCCGGGTGTAATCACTCTAAGATAACATAGTGAACTAAGACAAAATCATAGAAAATGAAATTATTTTTCCGGATTTAAATCGCGTGTATTTGTTACAACTCAACACAGCAACAACTCAATACAGTCAACTGACCTCTAAAGACCTCTAAAGACTTCTCATGCTCTAAAAGTAAAGTGCATGATTGAATCCCTAGGGAGTAAAAGTGCCTAGTTTTGTAACTTATTTCGAGTGACCTAAATAAACTCTAGTCTAACAAACTAATAAAACTTAGGACGTACAGTACGTTCGGTTGTAGTTCCGTGCCTTTTCCGCAAAAAATAGCGCAAAATGTTCAGAATTTTGGTTCGTGATTTTGATATAGAGCGTAAACGATTGAAATAAATAACTAAATTATTATTTTCTCAACACTAAACGCCAATATAAATCCTTGTATTAATAGACACCCTGGCTAAAGCTCGGATGGCTAATCGGTTCGAGTATTAATTGGCTCGTTTTAGTCCCTCGATAAAAAATATATACGTGTACTATTTATTACGAGAAAGAATTTTTTTTTATATTATTATTATTTTATTTGGAACAACAACAACTTAGTAAACAATAAATAAATTTTAGGTATAGCTAGACAGAGCCAATGAGAGTTATCAACATTCTCATTCTCTTACAAAGTTACTAAATTATCGTTAAAATACAACAACCACAATACAAAATAAAGTGAAAAATTGAGCGACGTGAGCAGCCCAATACAGCTTAAAATTTCATTGAACAAGGGATTGATCAAACGTAGATAACTTTTATCCAAAATCAATTTGTTCTAGTCATCAACTTTACCGCGTTATTGGTCCTGCTCAAGAATTTGTTGCCCTCGAAGCAGAACTTGATATCCTGACAATTAATCCTGCACGCAACTCGGCATCACGTCAACTAGAGGCCTTGGTACGCTTATCTCCAGAAGAAAAGCACAAATGGTTCAATTATTTCGACCAAAAAAACATGTCCTACACAATGATGCTTAAAGACCTTGCTGCGTAAGTATTGGTGCTATGGGGTAAAATAACATATAAAATAATCTTTTGGAAATCATATAGTACATATTATTCACATTCGCTTTCAGACTTCTTCGTCAACAAGACGTTGCGAATGCATACGCAAAGGCAGCAGCTGGACGTGATGACAGAAGTGATGAATACTATAATATAATTAACGATGATGATAGTATAATTACTGATGATGGAGATGGTAGTGGTGATAACGGTAGTGGTGAAGAAGATAGTGAAAGTGAGGAAGATGATGATTTAACGATGACTTGGGACGCCTACTACAACACTGAAGTGGTAAATTTATTAAATACCTATTAACCTATGAATTAATTTATTAATATTTAATAACACCTGAACATTATTTCATAAAAGTAACATGATTTTTCATAATTTTTTTTTTAGATTAACAATTTCATTGATGAAATGGGACGTAACCATTCCGATAAAGTAGTCGTCGTCAACGCAGGGATGAGTACTGAAGGTCGTCAGATCAAATATGTCAGAATATCAACCACGCGATTCGAAGACCTCCGCAAACCTGTGATCATTATTGACTCTGCCACACACGCCAGAGAATGGGTCACTCCTCCCGTAGCTTGTTACATTATTCAGCAACTAGTTGAGGGAGCTGATAGTGTTCTTTTAGATCAAATTGACTGGATCATCATTCCTTTAGTCAACCCGGATGGTTATGAATACTCTATAGAGGAGGTAAGGACATTTCAATGGCCGTTAGGAAATTTAATGGACGTGATATGAATACTAAACATGATAAATATGAACAATAACTATTTCGTTTTGCTTGACTAATTGGTGATTTTATCTTTGTTCCCAGTAATAATATGAAAGGTTACGGTCAATTTAAATGGGCCGACTCACAATTTAAAACATTTAAAAACCAACCTTAACCTACTTTAAAAAAATGCTGATTTCACAATGCACCAAATCCCGAAAATCCCGAAACGGCAAATAAAAAAATTCTTTGCGAATTTAATATTATTTCACTTATATTATTTGTTATCAAAAATATGATCACCAACAGCAATATGGTAGACAAACAAAAAACGAAACACAAACTTCCATATGTGTTTCGAACAAATTGTTTTTAGGATCGAATGTGGCGCAAGACTCGTTCCCGTAACCACAACGGCTCTGATGAATGCCCTGGCGTTGACGTCAATCGCAATTTCGACCATTACTGGGGCACCACGGCAAGCGCCAGTAACCCCTGCGCCCTCACCTTTGAAGGACCTGTTCCTTTTTCTGAGCCAGAAACTCGAATTGTCAGAGACGTAGTTTTTCAGAATCTTGACAGAGCCATAATGTACCTCGCACTGCACAGCCATGGCAACATGTTCTTGTACGCTTGGGGCAATAACGGTGAGTTCCTGTGTCTAACATTTTAAAAAATGATCTCTCCCTTTATTAATAGCTTTAATAAGCAAAGTCTGGATCCATTCAATATGTATTTCATAAAGTATCTTTTTATAGGTACCCTACCACCCAACGGCTTGAGTCTCCACCATGCTGGTATCGAAATGGCTCAAGCCATTGACGCCCTCGCTCTGGAAGGAGCCAGGAGATACATCGTCGGAAACGCCGCAATGGTCCTGTATTTCACCACTGGTACTTCTCGAGACTGGACTCGCGCGGTTGGCATCCCTCTCACTTACACTGTGGAATTGCCCGGCTACGATTATGGTTTCTTAGTACCGCCATCCTATATTAAGCAGATCATCACTGAAACTTGGGCTGGCGTCGCAGCTGGAGGGCATTATGTTCTCTCACTGTTTAATTAAGAAAAATAAATAAATTCATTTATTTCTTTTAACACATCCATCTATTTCACTTCTAGCTTAATAATACAGGTATATGCTATTACAGGTTGTAGTTGAAATAATACACCTATTATCATAATGTTTATCAAACTCAGCCGGTGTGATTTACTTCAACAATGATACATAGAACTACGATAGTAGGTACCACACAAGTTTGTGTGCTAGACTTTACCCAAATTAGAATGGTTTTATGCACACGCCATAATCATCAAAAGCAATTCTAGAAAATTTCTATCTATAATAATAATAATATAATAATAACGCTCACACTCAACATAGCCCCGCACTAGAGAAACCCTGTGTCGCGGGTGCCATGGATACACACATAGACAACCACAAATTACACCCAAACTCACGAGAGAAATAAATGTAGGCCATACAAATACTTCTCCCGGCCCGGGAATACAACCTGGCACCTCTGCGTGGCAGGCCGGTATGGTAAGTCGTGGTGAATGTTCACTGATCCCACGGCGCCGACTCAACCGGCGAGAGGGAAACCCGGGGGGGTTTTAGTGGGGTAGGCCCTCCAGTCTGGAGGAAGAGTCCCCACATAACCCCTGAGTCTCCCTGGGCTCAGGGGTATCCATAAAGATTTCCCCCGTCAAAAAAAAAAAAAAGGCCGGTATGGTAACCGTTCGGCCACGGAGGCAGTTTAAATCAACATTAGGTATACTACCAAAATAGGCGCTTTGTCGTCGAGTTGCGGATACCAGCCCGTTGCACCAAGTATCAAGTACCAAGTACTACCAACCAGACCTAATGCAACTAAAGGGCAATTGCATCATCATTGTATTAGAAAATGACTAACCTAAGATCGTACAGCAAATAATCAAAGTAACTATTCAAGCAGTTAAGGGAGGCAAAGTATTTAAATATTGTAGATAGGATACTTTGCTTCATATTTTATTATTAAAGTTAAGTAATACTGCGATCAAAAAGACTAAAAAAATTGCGTGGTGGTTCTAAAAACATTTGGTTGGTTCGATTCCCAGAGAGTCGAACCAACCAAACGTGGAAAAAAAATCTATATTTTTAAGATACCGATCGAAATTGTCAATTATACGAATTAATTCCTTCTAAATAATACAGTGTCTTAATCTAAAGGAACACCATGAAATTGTATAATTTATTAAAAACAGAAACAAACTTGAAACTGCCAATGTATGTCTACGGTACTTACAATAAATTTATCAGATGTTCAAAATGTGATCCACCTTCTTGTATGCAAATTCTCAATCTTCGCGCAGCGAACTTATGCTGCGCGTAGATAATTTTTGATCGTATTATCTCTGGCATTTATAATGAATACCAGTAAGCACAATTTCGTTTTTAACTCGTTCACATTGCCAAATTGTTTGAATATCCAGAAAAAGAAATCTAATAGTGTCAGGTCTAAAAGTATTGATTCAGGTAGGAAACCAATCGTTAAGAGACTTCGCAGCTCTCCGGAGTTCCATCTTGAAATAAGAATATCGACAGTAAAACGCATTATTATTCATTCTCCTGGACTTAAATATAAAATTTCATAGTGTTCCTTTAATTTAAGATACTATGTTACTTAAAAGTGAGTAAATTCATGTAATTAACAATTTCGATTGATATCATAAAAATACAGCCTGTTTTGTTTTCACATTTTTAGTCCGTTGTATTCCCAGACATGCAAGCAACTTTCAAAAAATCTTTGAATGCAGTATTACTTACTTTAAAAAATGAAATAATGTATCCATGAAGCAAAATATCCTATGTTCAAAAGTAAGTACTTTCTCTTCGTGTCGCATAGCCATGGGACCCCTGTATATAGAGTGTAATAAATGTGCCCGATGTGACGGAGATGGTCGGACTATGTTGCAGCCATGCAAAGAATACAATTATGTTAATTACGAACAACTTGGTCGCATTGAATTCCATCATCCAACATTGCCTAAATTCCTATCATCGCTTATGTTTACGTACCTATCATAGATACTTAATTACCTCTATCAAGTTTACAAAGCATTGTTGTTCACTGGAAGGCATACATAAGACGTGTTCAGTCCATAGATAACGAACGCTGTTATAATGTACTTGAAAATTTATTCTGTCGTTTTTATTGTAATTTATCTGTATTATTTCTGTAACTGTAATAGTGATATTGAAATAAAATTGGATAACACAATAGAAGCCGTTGGATTCCCGTACTACAAGATCTTGATGTCCTTGGGTGATTGTAAAGGTATTTTGTATAATTTATTTAAAGAGAATAAACCTAAGCCTAATTGAATTGTTTTATTATGGTCAATTTATTTTAAAGTCTTGGTAAGCAATGTGAATAAGTGGAACAAAATGCATTTAAAAAATAATAATTGTAATACATAGTAACAAGACAATATTTCCGCATTTAGTGTGAGGCCAGACGAGCGTAATTTTGTGAGTTGTGAGTTGCGTTTTTTGAATGCAGTTTGCGCTGCATTCGTTTTTCTATAAAGGTACGGTTTGTTTCACACGACGCGACGAATGCAAAATGAGTTATGGGTTACAAGTGGTTTAGGGGTGGGTGAGGGATGGGTTAGGTGGTCGATTAGGGGGTCGGTGGGGGGGTAACACCTTTTTTTTGACGGGGGGAAATCTTTATGGATAAACCTGAGCCCAGGGAGACTCAGGGGTTATGTGGGGACTCTCCCTCTACACTGGAGGGCCTACCCCAATAAAACCCCCCGGGTTTCCCTCTCGCCGGTTAAGTCCGCGCCGTGGGATCAGTGAACATTCACCACGCCGCCGCCCGGCCGCCCTAGCTTACGCCAGGGCTCCCGCGCCAACGGAGGGGCAAGTCGGTTGTCCTCCGACCCGCCCTCCAGACGAGTGAGACCGTGCAATGCAGGCTCCGGAGTCCCTGTCCAGAGCCCGCTGGTCTCACTAGGGGATCAGGCGAGCAGCGAACTGCCTTCGCCTTCTCCCCGTACGTCTGCGCCGGAGCGGGTGCGCATCCGCCGCGTCCTCGCGCACCTGCTCCGCGGCCTCCTTTTGCGACATAACCTCTGCGCAAAAGGAGGCCACCGTCTTCTCAGGACTCCTCGCTATCGTGGATGGCGGCAACCACGCTCGGCAGCGAGAGGTCCTGCCCTACAGTCCCCGTCAGAGTGGGGCGCTGCTCATCCCCCGGCTGCACACCTCTAGGTTGTGCTGCGCAGTGTCATCCGCAGCGCCGCACTCGTGGCACGACAGGGACAGTTTCCTCCTCGCCACCTTGTGCAGGTAGTGACCGAAGCAGCCGTGCCCGGTCAGTACCTGCACAAGGTGGTACGACAGTGGCCCGTGGGACCGGTTTACCCACTCTACGAGGACAGGGCGGATCGCCCCTATGGTACGAGTGCCATAGGGGGGATCCGCCAAGCCCTCTTTCCACCGGTCCCGCATACGCTGCACTGCGAGGCGGCGCTCCCGCTCCACCTCTTGGGGAGCGGGTCGCTCACCTCGGTCCCTCATTCCCCGCCGGTAGGTGCGGACCTCCGTCAGGACCTCGTCTTCGAGGTCCCACGGCGGAGTACCGGCGAGGACGCATGCGGCAGCGCCGGCCACCGTCATGTACGCCCTGCACATTCGCAGGGCGACCACCCTGTGGGGCCTCCTCAGCAGCGACTTCGTCGCCGCTGATAAGGCCCCACTCCAAATGGGAGCCCCGTATAAGGCCATATCCCGGGTCACCCCGGCGTATAGCCTTCTGCATGGGGCTCCCGGCCTCCCGAGGTTGGGCAGGAGCCTGCCCAACGCCGATGCGGCGCCCACTATTCGGGGAGCAAGTTGCCGGAGTTCCATCGCCGGTCCAAGACCATCTAGGCAGATATTTCATCTGGGACTTGACCGGGACCGATACTCCTGCGATGGAGATGTGGGCCTGCCGGCACCGCCCAACCTCTACCCCTCCCGCCGAAGACGGCCACATCCGTCTTCGGCACGGCGACCTCGAGCCCCAGCAGTTGTATTCGGCGGACCACCATGCCCGCCGCTACTAAGGCTTTTAGGGCCGCCTCTTGGAAGGTGGTCCCCCGGACGGTCACCAGCTTATCATCGGCGTACGCGATGACTGCCGTCCGCGGGAGCAACGCGCCCCTCAGCACCCAATCGTACCCCAGGTTCCACAGTAGTGGTCCTAATACGGACCCCTGGGGCACTCCGCACCTCATTGGGCGCTCGGCGCGCCTCCCTTCCCTCGTTTGGTAGAGCACCACCCGTCCTCCAGGTAGTGCTCCACCAGACGGCTGATGTACCTGGGGATATTATGGTACCTCAGCGCCTCCCTGATAACGGCGAAGGAGAGAGTGCCGAAGGCGTTGACTATGTCCAACGACACAGCCACCACGCCTTACCCCTCGCCGTTACCCTCCTCTACGATGTGTCGCAGCGACTCCAGGGCGTCCAGGTTGGAGAGTCCAGCCCTGAACCCGTACTGCCGTTGCGACACATCGGGGCCTGTCCCCCTCAGGTGTTCGTTGATCCGGAGGCGATGATTCGCTCCAGGATCTTCGCCACCTCATCCAGCAGGACGAGGGGCCTGAACCCCGAGGGGAAGTCCGCAGGTCGGCCCGGCTTGGGCACCAGGACCCGCCTTCCCTCCTCCCAGCATCTCGGAAACAACCCCGATGCTTGAGGCGGGTCCCGAGATGCTTCAGGGCAATGCGAAGGACTCGTCCCGGTACCCCGTCCGGGCCGGAAGCCTTCTTGCGCCCCCGCAGCCGTCCCACCGCCCACTCCAACTCCCCTTCGGTGATTTCCGGAAGGGGTTCCTCAGTCTGCCACCCGTCTGCTCTGGGGGGCACTATGGCTGGTGGGGTGAAGGACTGCGGTTCGGGGAAAAGGCCCTCCACCACCCGGTTGAAGAGATCCAGCTCCAGTGACTTCATGGTAGATGCGCCGTACATTTTTTTGCGCACAACTTTGTACGGCCTCCCCCATGGGCAGCCAAGAACTCCTCTTTCGCCTCGCCTGGACCATGGCTGCTTCCTCTGCGAGCTCAAGGTCCAGGCGGGTGAGTGCCCATTTGGGAAAGCCCGCGGAGCTGCACGGCGGTGGTGGCCTTGGCCATGGCAGAGGAGTAGGCCCCCCTCAGGGTCCTCACCTCCGTCTCCAAGGCAGCGAGCTGCCCCCTCATCCGGCGGTTGTCTCCCTCCACCTTCCTGACGGCCTCTTTTATGGCTTTGACCACCGTCCCCTTGAGGTTAGAGGACTTGGCGGTCTCCGCATATATTGCTGCGAGGCCGTATCGTGCCTTCTGGACCAGGGTCTCTCGCATGAGGCCCGCCGTGCCATCGGGTTCAGCCTCTCTGTCCTGACCCCGGCCGTTGAGGGCCTCCTTGAAGAAGGCGGCGTCCGCTTCCTTCTGGAGGGCGTTCCACTCTGACGAGCTGGAGCGCCCCCTTCCTGCCGTCGCTGCACCGGGGAAGGGCTTCCTGGGGCCTCTAGGTCTGCCCCTAAGGGCCGTGTTAATCTTTGGAGCCCTTTCGGGCTCCATAGATTCGTTCGACGGGGGGCGGCGCGCTTGGGGGCCCTTGACGATTCCTCCTCTCTGGCCGACCCGGAGCACGACACCGCGCGCGAATTCCCTTCCGAGAGGGTGGATTCTACGTCTGAGGAGGCCGAGACCATCCTCTCACCCTCTGACTCACAGTCGGAGAGACTCCTCACCTCCATATTGGAGGCCTTCGAACCATTCTTTCTAAGTGCCGTATCGGCTTCCGGCCGAGTCACGAGGCAGTTTTAGCCCGCGTTTTTTCCACGCTAGCGTGGAAAAGGTTTTTTCACTTCACTGGTTCGGAAAGGATTTCTTTCTCATTAGAAATCTGCGCGCAAAAGCGTTTTTGCACGCTTCCGTGGAAAAAACTGTGGTGATAGGGCCGCACAGTGTCTCGTCGAGTACGAGCTAGCGGGACAAAATTATTTTTTGAGTTATTTTAATTGTTTATGCATATTGCAGGTATATTATGCTATTATAAGCTAAAAAAAGTGGAAACCTGTGTACTGTAATGTGTGTAGACCCTACAACAGTGATGGCCTCACCACCTAACACGTAAGGTCACCAATTACGCGGTGAAATGTGGGTAATAGCTATGTAATTAGGTGCCTCTGCCTTCTTCACATGCCTGTAAGGCACGAGTGCATTATTTTTTTATTATATAAAAGTATTAGGACATAGAAAAATTTAAAAATAAATTTAAAAAATGATAAATGTTTATTACATTTATAACGTGTTCGGTAGGTATTTATTTACAATTTTTATATTTATACAATTAAATTAAATCAACGAACAATACAATAACCACAAAAATTATGTTTCAGTAGTAAGTAACAAAATTGACACGTATAATAATAAATGTGCGTTATATAACTAAAACACCTATAGTAAAATACTCTACAACTACATATTAAAACTAGATATAATAGTTAATTACAATAATAAACAAGGTGGGATAATCAACTGCAGAACCTCCGCTGGCAAAGCAGTAATCTTCTTTCTCGGTAACTCTCTAAGCGTTGATTA